>NC_036256.1:5353522-5371731 GCF_002742605.1 Olea europaea var. sylvestris | reverse complement strand
TATAACAATTTACCACAATAAAAACAGTTATATAAGATAAACTGAATCTTACCAAGCCTACAAATGGGACCACCCTAACTCGCTTTCCCCGACTAATACTGGGTTGACTAATGTCTATTCAGTAAACATTCCGAAATCAAATCAGGTTCTCCTATTTGAACAGTGCCTATAGTGATAAACCACTACAACCTCACCTCACTCTCTTATGGCTCTGATACCAAAATGACCCAGGGACATAGAGTAGAAGTGAAAAGGGAACAAATGTTTGAAAATGAAGATAATTTTATTGACATATGAAATTGAAATATTAATATTGAAATGAACTTTGAATTACGCGATTGAAAAATAAAGTCAGTGATTTATCTCCCGCTAAATCAACTCTCTTAAGAGCTATAGTGAATTAACTCTAATCAGAGATGCACTCAATAAACTCTGAGGAGATCTTAAACTCTTAATTTGCTTTTATACTTGAAGTCTTGAGCTTTCGCTTTGAAGCAATCTTGAATAATTGCACCTTTTGAAAATATACACTGTCCACTTGGAAAAGTAGTTATCATATTTTTCTTTTGATTGAAAACCACTGTCTCCTTCTTTTGCAAAAGTAGGCATCAACTTTAGTCATAACTTTTGACTAAAATTCTTTAATTGATCATCACCTTTTGAATTTGGTTGCTCGTCACTTTTTAATCTTGAAAAATTTGCTTTACTTTTGTCTTAAAACTCAAGTAAATTATTAAGATTGAATAATTCTTCATCAACATAATTGAGACTGGGCCCTTGAAAAGGTTCCTCATTTCTTTGAATATATATATATATATATTAGGTGGAGTGGAATAATGGTTTCTAACTCTCAACAATTGAGACTCAAACAAACAGAATAAAACGATCTAGAATGGACAATGTTGGTGAATACTCACCCCGTTTGTAATGTATGTCAATCTGAATAAATTAAATGAAATTTCATAGTTAGAAGTACATTAAAACAGAAAGGCAGTAAAACAGACGATGGGACTTTATTTGAAAAAAGGTTCGATGTATGTCGTCCAATTCCAGTTGGATAAAGTCTTTTGGGTTGAGGCCATTGTATATGTGTGTCATCTTGTTAAGTGATTACTGTCTTCTACAATTAATGGAAAAGCCAATGGAAATATTATCTATGAAACCCACAAATGATTATGGTTCCATGTTTCTTTCCTCTGCTTACGATCATTTGAAAAATCTAGATTACATCCCAAGGCGAGGAAAGCATTGTTCATGGGAGTTAGCTCAGAATAAAATTGATTTCATATTTGTTGTCCTGATTCCAAAAAAAGATTATTTTGGATAGAGATGTTACTTTTTGAGAAGCTGAGAATCTACTATACTGAAATAACTAACATGGGGGGAATTTCAAGAGAAAATCAGTGATACTTACAATAGGTAGAGTTTGAGAAAATTTTTAATAGAATAGATAATTTCAAGAGTTTAATAATGGTTTTTAAGAGGCAGAAATAACAGTAATGATGAGAATGTTTTGACCCAAGACTTTTCTTAGATAGAAGAATCAGTTGTAGTAAATATGCTAAGAAGAGTTATAAAAAATCTTGCTCATTTGTAGATACGTTGGCCTATGCACTTCTAGTTTTAGATGACCCTCTTTCTCAGTAAGAAGCAGTGGACGACAGTAACAGTTGAAGAAATTTTGTCTCTTAAAAAATGCAACTTGGGAAAGATTCTCCTATTAGAATTCGGTTGGACTTGGTAGCCCAATTTGATCTTGAACTAGATCAATTTGATGAGAAAATCGCTTTTTACATATTGATTTTGAAGAGGAAATCTATATGAATTAACAAGAAGGTCAAAGTCGCTTGAAAATAATTGGGTTTGTAAATTGAAGAAATTGCTATATGGATTGAAGTAATTTCTAAGAGAATGGAACAAGTGCTTTGACTGGTTTATGATATGGCAAAAGTACATATGAATTAATTGATCATTGTGTGTATTTCTACAAGCTACAAAATGGATCATTCATTTATTTAGTCTTGTTTGTGATAATATGGAGATAACTTCGAACAGTATAGAAGAAATTTAAATATTGAAGACTTAGTTGATTAAGAATTTGAAGTAAAAGATTTAGGTGAAAACAAGAAAACTCTTGATATAGAGATTCACAGAGACAAAACGAGACGCAAGGTTTGTTTGAATAAGAAGTAATTCTTGAAGAAGATGTTGGGAATCTACTTATCATGCGCAGCGGAAAAATAAAACAATTTTCAATTCCCACCAAAAATCGCCTTTGTGTTTAGATAGAAACTGTGATAGAGGTTGTACCTTTTGTAGATCTGCAAACTCCTTTGTCATATCTTTGTTTCAGCAACTTGGATCTGTCTCTCACAACTGTCCAATTGTCTAGCCTTCAACAGTGATCCACACAGAGAACAAGACTGCAAAATTAAGATTTTTTTTATGCTAGCAAGAATAATGAATTCTCTACAGATTTTGAAAACCCTAATCATATTTATATAAGCCTAAACGGGCTTGGCCTGACTTGGTCCAATATTTAATTAACCAATTTAATTAAATCCGGTTCGTGAATTAATTAATTCAATTAATTAATTCAAACCTATAACTAACCCAATCAATTAATTTATCCGACGATTGTTAAATTAATTAATTGACAAATTACAATCTTCCAATTCTCTTTTGTGTGCGACCCATCAAGTTCCCGATTACAACGCCTAACGACGTGAATTATTATTTTGATCTAATCAAAATTGATAAATTAAAACACCTTTTAATTTATCACCAATTCACACTCGTCGTCTCAGATTGACATCTAGCAATGTGCGAGGGCAATACATGTGACGGAAAATGTCACGTGGTATGACAAAATCAAACTCGTTCGTTTATCGTGAAACTTTAATCTCTTCGTCAATATGATTCGATCAATTATAAGATATGGAAGTGTGTCAATCTCGATTATTATCATAACTTTCACTCCACTATTAAGTCAATATAAGTTGAAAACTCCTTTTCGACTTATGAGTATACTTTAGCCAAGGATTTTGTTATCGACTTAATTGAATGAAACACATATCATAATCTCTTGCTATCTAAGAGTGAAGAATCATCTATTGGTCATTCACAAGCTTCATACGACTCTTAACATACCTAAACGATGCCGTATTAGTAGCCATTGGCAGAGCAACATCCAACACCGTCAAAGTATGAATGCTCCATATAAGGTACTATGACGACCTCAAGTCAAAGGACCAATTTCACTACCGAACGTTAGAGATTAACCACTGACACTCAAATAATTATCCATGTGGAATCTCTCGGTAGGTTTCCAATGTTTTGTTCTATAACAAAACTTCCATGTGTTCATTTAAGTGTCACCACACTTCAACTTGTGAGATCAGCTACTTACTTTACAAGTAAGAAATGTCACACGTGATGATCTATTCGTAATAACGATATCCATATCTCATTATTAATTACGACCATGGACGATTTAAGATTCAATCATATGTAATTTGTATCTCACAATCATAACTCCTTGTAATTAACAAATTACGAAGATTTGAATCTACGGACTCTATCATTTAAAATTAATTGTCTATTAATTAAATAATATATTTGTTATTAAATTGCATTAATTATATATTAAAAATATTTATGTCCAAGATTGATTTGATCTACATAACACTTACAAACTCCCACTTGCACTAGATCTAATCACTTATGTATCCTATATCATGAGAGTCTACATGACGATCTTGTTTATGCCACAACAACTCTTTGTCAGTGGATCTGCAATATTGTCAAATGTGGAAGTTTGTTCTTCCCTTTATGTCATTTCTATGTATTATCTATCTGATGAGATTATACCGCCTTAATACATGTTTAGATCATTGATGAGACCTTAGTTCCTTCGCTTTCGCGATGGCTCTATTGTTATCGCAATACAATGGCATGTGATCAACAATATTAGAAATTATTCCAAGTTCATTAATAAACATCTTGATCTACTTTGCAACTCTTTGTTGCTTCTAAAGAAATCATGTATTAGATTTTTGCTATTGAATCAACGATTGTTTTGTGTTTGGAACCTTTCCAACACACCATTTAAGAGTAAGCCAATTTCTTCATATAAAATCTTTTATCTATATATATTGGGATGAGTTAAGCAATCTTCTAGATCTATCTCTATAAATCAAGCTGCTTTCCCATATCGTTCATGAATAAATCCTTTAACAACCATTATTTCAACAATTGAAATATAGGGATCTCATTTCCTATAATATTAAGAATACGACAATGCTCCCACTATCTTCTTATAAATATATAATTCATCTTCAAATTTGATAAAATCAAACATTTTAACTTTTCCATCAAATCGAAGATTTCATCTCCAAGAGACGTTTTAACCCATAGTCATGATATGCAATTATTGTAACCAAAATTCGAATGAACTTTAGCATGATTACATGCGAAAGGTTTCGTTAAAGTCAACACTTAACCTTTTGCTACTAGCCTTACTTTGTATGTACGGATATTCCCATCCATGTCGAACTTTTCCTTATAAACCATTTACAACCTATGGGTTTTATCCCATCAGAAGAGTCGACCAAGGTCCAAACCTTGTTCACATACGTCGATTTCATCTCGGGTTTCATGGCCTCTTGCCATCTTTTTTAAGTCAACACTTGACTTTATTTTTGTGCAGTTAGTATATTCATCATCCTTGGATCAATAACGTAATCACGGATTCTCACCTTCTTGAAGGTCAAATGATCCTACTAGATTTACACAGAGCTGACATGTCCTTAGGAGTCTTTACTTCCTGATCAAGAGTATGCCTCACATCAGATTTGGGATCAAACTCGGATTTATCTACTTGATTAACTATATCTGTGGACTCTTGAACTTTTTTCAAGTCCTAATTTGTTCCCACTGTCCTCTTCTAGAGTAAACATTTTCTCTAAGAGGAGGATATGTCGTGAGACGAAGACTTTATTCTCAATGGGTTAATAGAATTGATATTTAAATATCTATTTTGGATATCCCACAAATATGTATTTATCGGATTTAGTCTCAAACTTATCCGATTCAATGCACTTCAAATAAGCGTCACAATCCCAAATTTTCATATGAAATAAATTGGGACTATTGCCTTTCTATAGCTCGTATGGAGTTCTGTTAACCAACTTAGATGTGACATGATTTAGTATGTTGCACACTGCAATCAGTTCGTGACCCCAAAAAGGGCTTTGGGAGATTCGCATGGCTTGTTATTAATCGCTCTATATCTAATAGTTTACGATTTCTCTTTTTCAAATACACCACTTTGTTGTAGTGTATATAGAGGAGTCCACTGCAAGAGAATCTCATTCTCTCTTAAATAATTTAAAATTTCAGCTTTAAGATATTATTCACTTCGATCAGATCTTAGAGTAAAAGTATCATTTCTTATTTGTTTCTTTACTTCTATCTTGAATCCCTCAAACCTTTTCAGGAGCTCATGCTCGAATTTCATCAAATATATATAGCCATTTCCAAAATAGTCATTAGTAAATGTGATGAAATAGGAGAAACCTTATCCAATATTAACCGACATGGGTCTACATATATCATTATGTATTAGACCAAAAATCATGCAAATATTTTTCTCTTTCAAATAAAAGGAGATTTAGTCATTGTGCCTAATAGGCATGATATGCACTTGTCAAATAATTCAAAATCAATTGATTCCACATATACATCTTTATGTAATATTGAAATTGCATTTAATCTATATGACCAAGTCTGCAATACCAGATTTAGATACTATTTAGATTATCACTTTTATACTTTTTAACTTCTATACTCATTATAGAATGTTTAGTGTTTAGAATATAAATGTTATTTGTAGCTGACCATAACCATTAAGATCTTAATCAAGATAAGTAGGAATAACAATTGTCCTTAACATTAAATAGTTCATGCCCGAACATGAAAATCATTTAATGCCCCAGCTATGGCGGATACAAAGCAACATTTCTTTAATTCCAATACTAAGCCTAAAGGCAACGACAATAAGTATGCTCCTACAGACAATGCAGTAATCTTTGCTCATCTTCAACGTGTAGGTCAACTTGTCTCATTTGCAATGGTCTACTTCAACTTAGTTTCTCCATATTTGTATAAATATGAGATCCATATCTAGTATCAAATACCTAAGAAACTCATGAAGTAGAGGTAAGCTTTGCAATATTTCTTCCAACGACTTTACATTTTATAATGAAACCAAAGGTCATTAGATTTGGTATTGTCCTTCGCTTTGAAGGTTTTAACTATATTGGATGCTTTCACAAAGTCCCTTTAGACTTCCTCTTATTATCCTTAGAGGAATCAATGGCTTGCCCCGCTCGTTAATTTGATATTGGGCATAACAGTCTTAAGCATATTAAGCAATTTAATAATTGTGCATTCGAGCTTATTCACATTAAATTCATAATTAGTTGTGAATAGCTTTCTCTGACAGAGATTACAGAACCAAGTTACTATTTAGTTCATGGTTTATGATTGAACTCAATTGAGACATTTCTCATCGTCAATCATCTTTAGTGTCTAAGAATTGATTGAAGATTACTCTGTCATTTTGCATTGGTATAGTTGCTTGGAAGTCTCATATCCTTCCACACATGATTATTATCATGCAACTCTTTAAAATGAAAAATCATGTATTAGCATCTATATTCTCAAGTTGCTTTTGTAACTCAGGTGACTTAGTTGCAAGCATCACATATGTGCAGTACTATCATCATTACTATGTTTATTACAGTAGCTACCTCTTCCTTAATCGAGTCATAATGAGTGTCTCTGAAAATGGCTACTCAGGGACGTAACCAATTTTCTCATGCCCGAGAACAATTCTCAAGTTGCGGTACTAATTAAGAAAATTTAATTTGATTGTTGACATCCAGTATGCCATCCAAAACATATGGTTACTCACGATTCAATAAATATAAGTAACAAAAAGAAAAATAATAATAAATAAAATGTATCAATTAATTTAATATGAACTTTTATTAAATTAATTATTCTCCCATTGTTTAGTTCAAATTTATGACCCTATCATATAAATTTATGGAATCCATACTTGACTCCCAGTGGGTTGAGATCCCATTTATTATATTAAGACCTTGAGTGTACTCAACAAGCTTTTGATAAAACATTTGGATAGATATTATTATCAATTGTATCTCCATACAACTCTCAGATCGTTAAACTGATAACTCTTTATCTTCACACATCTTATGTGTTAACTTAACATGCCTCTAAAATTTATCTCCTTGAATGTACTCGATAAAAGATAAATTTTAGTTAAGTCGAACCATCATTTAGAAATATCTGATATTTTATAGTGTCAAACATATCTATAATAGACTAGCCTTAAGTGTACTCAACAAGTTGACACTATTTGAAACTCTGATTTTTCACTATAATGATGGAGGACGATTATAAATGTGATTTAATATTTTATTGAGGGATTTTGCATTCAAAAGTCTCATCGTAACACTATATATGTTGTATTACACATCTACTATGTAAATAAACATATATATAATATAATGTAATAGTGTGGACGATTATGGACTTTACTACCTAGTCTTCCCAAGTCATAAGGAAGACTAGTTGGTCAATTTTTATGGGGTATCACATTGATTAGTATCAATACACCATTTTCATGGTTTCATCCTCTCCGCGTGTCTTCAATTAGTCTAGCTTCAATTTGTATCCTATACTAGTTGGCACGTAAGCTTAGATGAAATTGGACTCGCAGGTCCAAAATGAATAAAAGCTCGCAGGCTCATAAAACGATAAGAATAAAATTAACCATTCAACATATCCACATCGTCAAATCCATAATCATCCACCAATAATACATTCATCACATAAATATATACATATATAATATCTAATATTATATGCTAACAGGTTTCAATTTCTCTAGCAATTAAGGTTGTCTAAACTATTTTAGACAAATGGATCGGAAGAATTAAATAATTAATTAATAATATTAACCAATTAATTTAATTAGTAGGTATATTTAATTAAAATCAAATTTTAATTAAATGTACCAAATCAGAGTCCAACTCTACTTTCACAATTATAGGGCAGGACTACTTAATTAAATATCAAATTAGAGTCCAACTCTAATTTCAAAGCTTAAAGAAGTGGAATTTAACTAAAATCAAATTTTAATTAAATAGCAAAATTAGAGTCCAACTCTAATTCCAAAATTTTAAGGCGAACTTATTTAAGTAAAATCAAATTTTAATTAAACAACATATTAGAGTCCAACTCTAAATTTAAGGGAGAAAAAAGATTTAGGGCAAGACAATTTAATTAAAATCAAATTAAAATCCAATTCTAAGTTCTAGAATACATTCGGGTGGATAATTAATTAAAATCAAATTTTAATTAAGTATTAATTTAGAGTCCAACTCTAATTTAAATTGAACTAATATTTTAATTTAGGATAAAACTCCTAAATAAAATAAAAAATTCAAATTAGGGCCAAAGTTTAATATTTAAGTTAAAATCCAATCTTAACTAAAATATAAAGTGTCGTCAAATTTAAATAAATTTTTTAATTTGGGTCAAGATCAAAATTATGGGTCGAACCCATTTAAAATGTAATTTTAAAACCATTTTAAAATTCAAATTCAAAATCATTTTGAAAATTGCAAACTTGACCCAAGTTAAAAATTGTTAAAGGCGCCCCAAATTTCCGAAAATTCAAACAGGACCCTTCATCTCAAAAGTGCAATCTGGACCATTTGGAATTTATTAAAAAACCCCTCAACATTCCTAAAATATCAAGGAAGCCCTTTATTTAATTATTGCATATGAACCCCGAAATTATATTGCAAGTGGGGGCTTGCAATTTCATAAATTGCAAACAAAACCCCCACCTCCTAATCACAGTGTCTGTCTGAAAAACCCTAGAAAATTCACCCAACTGAAATCTTCTTTCCAGCGCGACCGGATTGGATGGCTACTGTGCCCAGCCGCTGCTGGGAGACAGCCGCTGTCGGTTAGGCAACGGCTGCTGCCTTACCCGGCAGCAACAACGGCGTCCAAAGCCGTCGTGCGCCACCACTTGCTGCCAGCCACCTACTGCTCCGAGCTATTATTATTATTATTATTATTATTATTATTATTATTATTATTATTATTATTATTATAAAAATAATTTTGAATATAAAAATAAATCCGTAATTGCTAGAAACAATTATAAGAACAAAACCAACTTTTGATTATACCCAAAATTCAAAATAATCTCTAACAAATAAAAAGTAGGCTCTAATACAATTTTTGGAAATCTACTTATCATGCGTAGCGAAAAAATAAAATAATTTTCAATTCCTACCAAGAATCGCCTTTGTATTTAGATAGAAACTGTGATAGAGGTTGTAACTTTTGTAGGTCTGCAAACTCCTTTGCCATATCTTTGTTTCAGCAACTTGAATCTGTCTCCTCAATTGTTTAATTGTCCAACCTCCAACGGTGATCCACACAGAGAACAAGATGCAGGATTAGGGTTTTCTTCTTGTGTTAGCAAGAATAATGAATTCTCTACAGATTTTGAAAACTCTAGTCATATTTATATAAGCCCGAATGAGCTTGGCCTGATCCGGTCCAATATTTAATTAACATTTTTAATTAAATCTAGTCTGTGAATTAATTAATCCAATTAATTAATTCAGGCCTATAAATAACCAACTCAATTAATTAATATCCAACGATTGTTAAATTAATTAATTGAAAAATTACAATCTTCCAATTCTCTTTTGTGTGCGACCCATCTGGCTCCCGATCACGATGTCTAACGATGTAAAATATTATTTTGATCTAATCAAAATTGATAAATTAAAACATCTTTTAATTTATCACTAATTCACACTCGTCGTCCTAGATTGATATCTAGCAATGTGTCAGGGCAATATATGTGACAGAAAATGTCACGTGGTATGACAAAACCAAATTTGTTCGTTTACCGTGAAACTTTAATCCTTTCGTCAATATGATCCGATCAATTACGAGATATGGAAGTATGTCAATCTCGATTATTATCATATCTTTTACTTCACTATTAAGTTAATATAAGTCGGAAACTCCTTTTCGACTTATGAGTATAACTTGACCAAAAATTTTGTTATCAACTTAATTGAAAGAAACGTAGATCATAATTTCTTATTATCTAAGAGTGAGGAATCCTCTATTGGTCATTCACAACTTTCATATGATTCTTGACATACCCGAACGATGTCATATTAGCGACCCTTGGCAGAGTAATATCTAACACCGTCAAAGTATGACTGTCCTCATATAAGATACCATGACGACCTCAAGTCAAAAGACCAATTCCACTACCGAACATTAGAGATTAACCACTGACACACAGATAGTTATCCATGTGAAATCTCTCAGTGGATCTCCAAAGTTTTGTTCTATAACAAAACATTCACGTGTTCATTTAAGTATCACCACATTTTAGATTGTGAGATCAGTTACTTACTTCATAAGTAAGAAATGCCACACGTGATAGTCTATTTGTAATAATGATATTCGTATCTTGTTATTACTTACGACCACGGATGATTTAAGATTCAATCATATGTAATTTGTATCTCACAATCACAACTCCTTTTTATTAACAAATTACGAAGATTTGAATCTACGGACTCTATTATTTAATTTAACTGTCTATTAATTAAATAATATATCTGCCTTTAAATTGCATTAATTACATATTAAAAGTATTTATGTCTAAGGTTGATTGAACTTAGGGCA
The DNA here is from genome assembly GCF_002742605.1 of Olea europaea var. sylvestris. NCBI lineage: Eukaryota > Viridiplantae > Streptophyta > Magnoliopsida > Lamiales > Oleaceae > Olea > Olea europaea. The sequence goes on along the minus strand of NC_036256.1, from coordinate 5,360,907 downwards.
TAACACTTACAGAAGATACTACAATGTTTTTGGGAACAAGTAGTTAAAACCTATTAGTATTTGGCTTGCTTCTCATTTCAAGCTTAGTGAGACATTGTCCCCTAGGAGTTGCATGGGTTGACGGAAAACTTAGGAGTTACACAATATCACATCAGTTGGCATTGTGATAGTTTAGAACTATTCATTTGGCAAAGAACCAAGTTTATTATGCATGAATAAAGCACATTGACATTCTTTGCCTAATTTATTATTCATGAACAAAACATATTGATGTTCATTACCACTTTGTTCAAGAAACTACTTCTGAAGATAGGAAGGGTCTAACTCACTACTTATTACAAAGAAAATTTGAAATTCAGATCAGGGGCGGAGGCGGAGGCTGACCCCCTGTCAGGCCTCGTGTTTGTGTAGAACGGTTCTATTAAAAATATAAAAAAGTCCCTCATCCCTTCTATTAAACACAATAATGAAAAGGACTCGTGGAGCTTTCTAGATAACAAAAGCACCTTTGGATAGCATTTCCATTTCCAGATGAACCTAATTCAGGAGAATCTTGCCTCCAAGATTTTCTACTTGTTAGTTTTGTTATTGCTCGAATATTTACATCATTTATCTGGTGCTTGGAGACTTGGTCAATTTGATCAAATTTCATAAACTCGCACGTTCTTTTTCTTCATTTACTTTGCATAAAAAAATTTCTGTTCTATTATTATTTCATAGACAATTTTTGAACTTGGGTTTGCCAATGTCCATCATGGAAAACTAGGGCCTTTTTATAGTGATGGCAAAAAAGTCCTCCATCCCGATGGGGCAAAAAACCCTCCTCAAACAGGTTGGTGGGTGGGGCACGGGGCAGGGATGCCCTGCCCTATGAAGGAAAAAAGATTAAAAATACTTTTATTTCTAAACAATTCATCCATTAAAAACCTATTTTAAATTTGTATTTTATTCTTTAATAATAACATAACTCAAAATTTTGAAAATGTAAAAAAATAAAAATAAAAAAAAAATAAAATTAAACCCACCCCGTTGCCATCCCTATAATCTTTTCCAATTTATTGTATCAACCCTCCGTATTTTTTAGTAATCAAGGTGTTTGTATTTAGAAAATATTAGAAGATCAATAGTGATGCTGTCTGAATCTATTGTGAATAGAAAGGTAATCTCTAATTTAATATTTGGCATAAAATCAATGGTCTTGCCGTATTTATTCCTCTAAATTATATATATACAAACACACATATATTGCCGCTTGTATAAATATTTGTACTCTATACTTATATTATCAATACCAATTCACTTCCTTCTAGTGAGATCGCGATTCACACTAAAAACTTGTCGTTCTTTCAATTGCTGACTTGATTGTAGAGTAAAATTGGTTGCCACCCCTTTCTCCGATGGTTGAACGCTAACATGGTCCTATTTTGCAAGTCTTTAAGTGGCACAAGATTCATATAGTCCATTTATAACTCTTATACAATTTTTGATGTTGACAATAATATAAAGCAAAAATTACTTAAAACCATGCTTTTAAAATTTAATTATCGTAATTCAAGTAATGTGTGACCTAATTTTGAGTAATTTGTACCGGAATACCATTACTTGACAAAAGAACAAGGCACGGTTAACATATGTGTTAGTCATAGTCCCACGTTTATATTCGTTGAAGGTCACAATTACATATCTAACATTTTAATTTATGCAGGATTAGAAATATTTAATAAAGCCGAGCCACCTGGCAAGATCATAGTAAACTCAATACATAGCGTCATCACAAACTTCACTGTGAAATTCAATGTTGCTGAGAGAGATATTTGTTCAAACATAGACAAATTAATTATTATTATTATTGTTGTTGTTGTTGTTGTTATTATTGCTGCAGCTGCAGCTGCTGCTGTTGTTGTTGTTGTTGTTGTTATTATTTTATTTTATTTTTTATTACGATGGAGTAGGTAGATGTTATCTTTACATTTGTATTTTGGTTTAGTTGTAAACGTGGATGATTGTTTTTTCAACTCCTTTGTTCAATGGAAGGCTATTTTTATTACAGACATGTGAATGAAAATCTGTGTATGGTGTTGGTTATATCATCAAAATAATGATTTATATGGGGCAAAAAAATTATAATGCATGTGTGTTAAAAGGTCAGGTCACAGCCGGATAAAATAAGTCACAAATGCTTAACATGTCACAAACTTGGTCACAATTAATCGCAATTAATACATATCTGATAACGGATAGTTAAAGTTGCCATATAAGATGACATAAATGATCACAAAAGGACTAACTTGTCATAAACTAAAAATGTTCACATATTTACACAAGTCACTGTCAAGAACAAGACACTGTTTCATATATTCACAATTAAGAAACAGTTCATAGAGAGTGAGTTAAAACATAACAGGTCACTTATATTCAAAATTTATTCAGGTCATAAACAGTCACAGTTAAGCAAAAATCCATACCATATAGTCATAATGAAATTATATTAATTGATGACAAATGGTCACAATCATTAAAAACCAAGTCATAATTAATAATTGACTAAACAGCCATGATCACATAGAATGACAGCCTAAACAGACAAGTCCAACATGAAATGGTAAACCAAATATGGTCACATTCAATAAATCTATTCATAACTCATAAATTAATTAGCGACATAATGAATTCAAAATCCAGTATTGATAAACTAAACTTAATGCAATAATCAGTCAGTTTGTATAATCCAACAATACCCAGTTTGTAAATCGAATTTGTGAATTGAATGAAAGAATTCGCAATTACAAAGAATATCATCACGTAAAGAAAATTAAATATCATCACGTAAAGAAAATTATGCAAACCTATTTGAATTGCTTGGATGTTTCTTTGATTTCAATTTCTCATCTTTTTGGTTAAGTGGGACAATATTTTTCCACGTCCTACGCTTGTGATCGAATTCTCCATATCTTTCACAATTCACAATTTGCAGTCTCTCATACGCTAATTTCTTTCCTTTCTCAGTAGAGAGGCTAGAACTTCTCTTTTGGTTTGGTTTGGAACAACTACAATTCTATAGAGACCTGGTCATAGTGAGTCACAAGTAATTAAAAAAGGATTAGAATTCTGCACTTGAACACAGTAGAATAACATACGGAATGTTCACAAACTTGAAGAAAGACATCATACATACATCATACAGGCCATAGAAATTCACATCTAATGCAGACAAATTCACACACTATCAACACATGCATGGTCATAAAAGATGCATATTTAATATTTGATTTCACATATTGACTAGTCAGGATATTTAACACATAGGACACAGCCTATTCTATTTAGTAGTCGCAAACAGTTATAATTAACATACATGTGTCAATGTGAATAAAGCACGACTATGATCACAGATGGTCACATTGACTATAAACAATGGTTACAGATGATTTTTTTTTTTTTTTTTTTTTTGGGCCTAACTATGTATAGAAATGTAATTCTAAATCAGCATGGTAAGAAATTTGAAATTACAAGTAACGAATGCATGCTCCCTGATCACAAAATAGAAAACAGACGTCACAAATTGGGTAAATGCACACTTATTTTCACAGAGTAAACTTATTGATCACAATTAGAAGATGCTTTCATAAATTTCAAAAATAGGATAAAAGTAATTCACAAGAATATATTTTAGAAGTTTTTCGAATGTATTGTGGTTTTATACGTTCACTGTGGCTCGAAATTGGATATTATAGAGATTTTGGAAATTGGGAGTCTAGAGAGAGCAAGTCAGTATTTGATTGTGATATGGAGCGAGAAATATCTTTTATAAATGGAATATTTCCTGTTTTTAGTATCTATTTTAAATTATATTTTATCGTAATTTAGATTATATTATCTCTATATCATATATATTATTATATATAATTATATAACATTTACCACCTAATTTTCGAAACTATTTTATGAGATAGTTAGTTATGAAATGTGATTACTATAGTTTATTAATAGTGTATTTTTCCCTAATATTAAAGTGCTAATACCCTGGTTCTCATTTTCTAGAACTCATTTAAGTTCGTTTTCATTCGCATAATTTTTTAATTACATGTCATCAACTTTTATCAAAATTTAGTAAAGTTAAAATTTTTAGTTAAACCAGACAAGGGCTAAATAAAATAGATTTTTTTTTTTTTGGTTGGCAAGAAACCCATCTAGTTCGAGCCACCACTTCCACGAGGTCCCAAAATTTGAACCTTAAATCTTCCAAAAATATGATATCCTCATTTTCCCTATTAGTTGAAGGTAGAATTTTTATATGACGATAGTTGACTCCATGTGTATCATCTAATCCATACACTGCGACAGACAAAGTGAGAGTAGTTTTACAATTTCCTATTCTAATAGATCAGGTATCAAATAAATGCTTAGAGCTGTCGGAGAACAAAAACTTTGACTAGCAAAAGTCATCTATATTCGATTTTGCAAAATAAACTAGTGTTCATGCCTTGCTTGAAATTGCATATTGTTTCCAATGGCTTCTTCTCTCCATGCCCTCTATTTCTTTCTTGCCATTTTTTATTTTCAATTATGTATATACTACAAATGTGCCATGTAACGGGCTTGTGCTTCCTGTTAGGAAGGATGCAAAAATTTCATTGTTGTAATGTGACCCAAATTCTAACAGATATTGGAGTCTTAGATGAAGTGGTCTTGAAGAGATCAAAGTTATGGACCAAAAAAAAGTTATTGCATTTTCACTAGCATACCGCTAGCTGGCCGATCAAGTGACGCTTACATAGTTTCTAAAGAGACTTATCGTCCTTCTGGCGCTTGAGCGGCATGTCTGTCGCCCGTCTACTACTTGAGTGGCCTGCCTGTTGTTCAAGCGAGAGGGTTATCTGGTTAAAGTTTGTTTTTGCGTTTTGATACATTTGCTACTCCTATTCATCTACAACTTGGTTGTTTCTAGGGTTATAAATATCTTAGCCATAGCTTGTATTGCTCCCATAACATTCATACAATATCTTAATTGAGAGTGTTAAGGTTGTGTTGCAAACACAATATTGGTGAGGCGGTGTTGGTGTTGGGTCAAGTTGCTGACATTGCAAGATATAGGTGCTATGTTGACGCCTTGGGTGTCATTGTTGCAGCTCGTGTTTTTTGACGATTTTTCCATAGAGTTGTTGGATGAATAATATAATTTATCAAAGCACCATCACAATGCCCAGATTTGCACACTTCGATGGCGGGTTGCAAGCTCTACGGTGGCAGTATGCAAGCCATGGTTGCAGTGAGTATTTTCTAGTGACGGGATTATTACCGTGGCGTTGGTGAATAGTGAAGTTTAGGGTTTCAATTGTAATTTTTAATTTGTGCCAGATTAGTTTTGGGCTAGATCGATTGGGAGGCGGCGGTGATTTGCTTGTGGTGATATTTGTGCAGCTATTGGTGATGGTGGTGCAAGGAAAAGAGGTTCGACGATGATGGGAATTTGAGGTGGTGGGGGTGGCAGCGGTGATGGTTTTGCTGGATTTGTTGGTGGCGATGATTTTTGTGGGTGGCAACGATGATGATGGATCTGACGGTTAGGTTGGCTTTTGTTGAATCTAGCATTGGATTTGGTAGTGGTAGTTTGATGGTGGCAATGGTGGTTTGTAGTTGAAAATGGTGATTGTTGGTGGTTGTGGTGGTGAGGTGGTGGTGGTTTTGAAGTTGAAAATTGAAGTTTGTTGGAGGTGGTGCTGGTGGTGGTAAGGTGGCATTTCCACTGCACCCAATTCATAGTTGGAAGTAAAATGGAGTGAAATGGCCGGTGGTGGTGGTAGGTTGTTGAGTCTGTGTCTATGTTGCCAATGGGGGCAATGTTGGTAATAGCAGCGTTATTAGGCTTTGATAGTGATGGTCATCGTAGGTGGTCTTGATGGTATTGGTATGTGACCAATTATTTAGTGATTTGTGACCAACTAATTAATGGTAACCTAAAGATTTAATAATTTGTGATTGAAAAATAATTTGTGACCAACTAATTTGAAAATTTGTGACCGATAAATAATTTTTGACCTATAAATTTTTTAATTTGTGACTTATCAAAAAAATTTTATTGTGATTATGAAACAATCTGTGATCAATTAATTTGATAATATGCGATCAACAAATAAATTGTGACCTATACTTACACATATGTGACCATTAATTGTATAATTGTGACCTTAATATATTTAATTATTTATTTATCACCTTAGTTTTGAATTACCTTATTGTTAATACTTGAGTTTTGAATTTTCCCTTAAAAAAATGACCATTGCTAATGGTCAGGTTTTTGAAGGAAAAAATGAATCATTTTCTATAAATACCTCGACTTCCCCAGTTCATTTTTCACGCCAAAACTCTCTACGTTCCAAATTTCTCAAACAATTATAGTGATTCAATTTTATTCAATTAGTTCTCGAATATTTATATTCTACCAATTTGTTCTTCTAATAAGCAATTCAATATACACCCTACAATTTTCTACATTCTTTCTATCTTTTTATTCCAATTTCATATTTTATTCAAATTCCAAATGGACCACGTTATTTACTTGGAGAATAATGGTTTTGAAGAAATGTTTAGTGCCGACTCCAGCACACCACAAAGTATAGCTCCATCTGTCTTCACCACTTGACCACGAATCTTAGTGTGATTTGGATGACAAAGATGTGTATAGGTACTAATCCAATTAATTTAGATGACATCAAGGAAGACAAAATGCATACAGTAGTATCTACGGATAAACAAAGCATGAAGAAACAAACTGCTAAGTACTGGGAACACTTCAAACTAGTGCTCATGGGCGAAGTAAACGGCAAGAACAATTACAAAGTAATATGTAAGTAATGCAAAGAAAGATAAGCTTCACAAACGGGTAGCCGAATGACCCACCTAAATAGGCATTATGTAGGTATTTTCAATCCCATAAGTAATCAAAATAGCAACAAAAAATAAAAGCACACTAAGATTTTTGGCCTTAAGCTCCGATGTTTACCAACAAAGGGCTAATCACCACGTTGAGCATCCACCTTAAGTGGTTATCGCTCCAATCCACTAGAACCAACAAAAATATCAAGTGTTTAAGAATCACAGCACAAGAGATCTAAACGATCTAGCCCTCAGACTCTGAAAGCACAAGAATTCTCTTACACAGATTACACCAAAGCAACCTATGCCAAATACTCAAATAGTGAGTAGAATCATCACAAGAACACTGTAATCCATACTAGATCACAGCTATCATTTAAAGTAAAAACATATGCAGATGTTGATTTTCTATTGTCACAGTTACCGGCGAAGTCTGAATCAACATAACCTTTGAGTTTTATCCATATTTTTCTTCTGCTAAACATTAATCTTAAGTGTGATGTCCCATT
>NC_036256.1:5338207-5353470 GCF_002742605.1 Olea europaea var. sylvestris | reverse complement strand
TATTTTTAGGTAATGAAATCATTTCATCTTCGATGGCTAAAAGCCAATGCTTTGCATTTTTTCCTTCAATAGCCTCTTCATAAATTTCAGGCTCATTGTCTAAAAAATTTTACACACTAAGTGCAGTGATGAAATTAGGTCCGCTATATCTTAAAGGTGGTCTATTTCTCTTCTTTCTCTATCCCCAGCAAGATGGTAATCTTCTAATAGATTTATTTGTTGTTCAGGTTCAGGGACAGGTTTAGTATCCTGTTCCTGAAGATGCTCCACCTCAAACTGGTCTTCATTTTCAAGGTTTAGGTCCCCAATAGTTATTTTAGATTCAGTGATTGTAATACATTTTCCTTCAATGCAAGGAAAATCCATCTCATTAAAGATGACATTCCTACTAATTATTACTTTATATCCTTCCTGATCTTTTAGCCAAATTCTATAGCCTTTGACACCTTCTCCATATCCTAAAAATATACCTTTCATAGATCTGGGTTCTATTTTTCCTTCATTTTGGTGTACATATGCTGCACATTCAAAAATCCTAAGTTTGGAGTAGTCAACAGGATGATCATTCCAAACATGGTCAAGTGTAGCATAATCCAGTGGTTTTGTAGGACAATTATTTAGGTAATTTTCACAGCTTCCTCCCAGGATAGTTTTGGAAGGCCTAAACTTATTAACATACATCTCACTCTTTCTAATAGGGTCCTATTCATTCTTTCTGCTAACCCATTATGTTGAGGTATATAGGTAACAGTCCTATGTCTTAGGATCCTATTTTCCTTAAAAAAATTATCAAATTCTTCATTGCAGAATTCAATGCCATTATCAGTTCTAAGAGCTTTAACACTTTTATTTATTTGATTTTCAACAAGAATTTTTCAAGTGATAAAGCTTTGAAAAGTATCAAATTTATTTTTCAAAAGTATGACCCAATTTTTTCTTGAAAAATCATCAACAATCAATAGATAGTATTTAAAACCAAAATAGGTGGACATAGTAGCTGGTCCCCATAAATTTGCATGCAAGTAATCAAGAGTGGATTTAAATTTATGTATACCAGTAGCAAAAGGAAGTTTCTTTTCCTAAAACACCTTGTTTCTTAAGAGCAAGTAGGCTCTTATCACTTGTGTGCCCCAACCTTTTATGCCATATTTCAGATTTATCAGACAGGAATACATTTGTAGCAATGTTTTGATTCTTTAGATGTATAACCTTTAAAGCATATATGTCATTTGATTTTTCTACCTAAATAATTTTTGTAAAATTCTTTTGAAGTGATAAAATTCCTTTAGTTATGATTTTATTAAAACCTTCATTATCAAGAGTTCCTAAAGAGATTAAATTTCTCTTTAAATTTGGAATATATCTAGCTTTATTTAAAAATCAACACATTTCCATTTTCTAGTTTTAATACAATTTTACCAATGCCTTTAATTTAAAAAGAAAAAATCATTTCCCATTATTACAAGTCTCCCATTAGTTTGATAAAGGTCAGTAAAATATTCTTTATAGGGTGACATATGGAAAATACATCCAGAATCAAGAATCCACTCATCCTTGACCGGGAATTAACATGTCACATATACTTGTTCACTTGAGGCTATATCTTCTTCATAAGCTATAGTAGCTCCACCTTTAACCTTATTAGTGATTTTCAATTCCTCAATTCTTTGTATACAGTCTTTAATATAATGACCCAATTTACCACAAAAGTAACATTTTCTACCTTTAGCCTTACTGTTATTCTTATTAAATTTTGATTTGCCCTTCTGAAAAGTTCCAGTAAAATCTTTTGGTTTTCAAAGTTTTTTGTTCACATTTTGGTTGAAATTATTCTTCTTAAAAGAAGAATTTCCTCTTTCATTGTATCTTACTCCAGTTATGGAGGTTTTAGATTCACTTTTGAATTCTGGTTCCTTATTCCTCAAGGAAGCATTGATAACATTAACAGTTACATATGTTCTACCATATTCAAGAGCCTGTTTTACTTCTTTGTATTGATCAGGTAAAGATGACAATAAGGCCACATATTTTTTTATCATCAAAGAGAGTTTCATCACTATTGGTGATATCCTGTGATACTTTATTAAATCTATCAAGATTCATTTCAAGATCACTATTAGGGTCATATTTAAAACTGAAGAATTGTTTCCACAAGTAATATTTATTGGGAAGGGTTTTGGTTTGATAAAGAGAGCCAAGCTTTGTCCAAATTTTAGCTGGAGTTTTTGTTTTTCCTATCTCTCTAATCACACTATCAGATAAATGCAAGAAAATTGTACTCCAAGCAATTTCATCTTAATCAGTCCTTCTATTTTCAGTAATTTTAGGACCCCATGATTTATCTATAGCTTTCACACATCTTTGTTTCATTAAAAGAGCCTTCAATTTTTTACTCCAGAGACTAAAGTCTCCTTTGCCGTTCCAGATTTCAATATCAATCTTAGTCCTTGCCATGATTTTCAAAACTTTAACAATCTTTTGGCCAATGCAAAGTTGAAGTATACAGTGTGAGAGAAAAACAAATTTATATGCACAGATACACACAAAGTGCCAGTGTGCAGTTGTTTCTCACACAAATATACAAAATATATAACAGAGAGAGCAGGTAAATCAAGTAACCAATAAACCACAGAACATTTACTTTCAGCAGACAAATTTCACAACTAATCTTGAAGAAGCCGTTAACCCAGTCCCCTTAGATTCTAGGGTTCTCATATGAAACCTTGGACAAAGGAAGATCCATGTGGGCTTCAACTAAGAAACTAGAAAACTATCAAAAGAATTGAAAAATTAATTTTAGGGTTAAAAACTGGTTACCAAACTCGTCTCAGGCCAATAGTGTAAAGTAGTGAGTACCAAAACTATTTTACTTTTCCACCAGAACAGTGATCACAAACTCCTTTAAAATATGGATCTATGAAGATCGACAGTTCTGACCATCAAGAATACCACAGAAGGCAAGATCGAAGATTATATAAACAGATCAAAGCGTTTGATACCACCGAAGGCATTTTCAGTCCCAGAAATAATCAAAGCAGCAACAGAAAATAAAAGAACACCAAGATTTTTCGTCATTAGACCCAAATGTTCACCCATAAAGGACTAATCACCACATTGAGCATCCAGTTTAAGTGGTTATCATTCCAATCCACTAGAACCAACAAAAATATCAAGTGTTTAAGGATTACAGCACAAGTGATCTAAAAGATCTAGCTCTCGGACTCTGAAAACGCATGAATCATTTCTCTTACAGATTACACCAAAGTAACCTATACCAAATACTCAATCAGTGAGTAGAATCATCATAAGAACACTATAATATATACTAGATCTCACCAAGAGCACCTAGAATAAAAGGATTACAAATGAAAACCAAGAGTTTTCAAAAAGAGGACGAACAGAGAACAAGACTCATTGAAACCCTAGAAATCTCTCAAATTATGCCTCAGAAAAGGAGAAGTCAGGATATATAAAAGGTCACTTGAATCCAACGGTCCAGCCAGCAACAAGTGGCACAATCTCAACCATTTATCAAATGCGTGCACAAGGGGCCAAAATCGGGTCACATTCCATATAAAAGGGCCACTTGAATTGGGTTGCATCATTGGGCTTCAAAACACAAAAATGTCGAGCATTATTCAACACATTACGAGAAATATTCGATCAACATTAAGTTTTACATTCTACGTAGACTCAACTCCAATATAGTATTCTCAGTAGGTACATGTTTTAATTTACTTACCAGCTGGATCTACTAAAATGAGTTAATGTGTGAGGGCATGGTCAAGTTCATAGCAAGTACTGAGCATCCGCTTAACCTAGTGGATAGTCCACAAATCACCAAGTTCATATAACAACATCTTCAACCCAAGTATGAACCAATTACTAGAAATATTCTTTGTTCTAATGCTATTTCCTTTTACCATAGAAAACAGTAATCAATAATAAGTGATTTACACAAATATGGTAGTATTATATCTTTTACATCTAACTTGTGGGAGGGTGATAACAAAAAAATGTTGCAAGTTGTACTGCTCACCATATAGATACATAAAAGATAATGCATAAAAGAATAATTAAATTTCTTCATAATGCTACGAATATTTTTAATGATTTAATGAATATTATACAAGAACTTCATTGTGGGAATAAAATTCATAGTTTTACATTTGATAATGTCACATTTAACATAACAGTGATTAATAAATTAGCTCAGGGTTCTTAATACCCATTTTGGTGACATTATGTTTTATAATCAGTGCATTTATCAAATTTTTAATTTAATTGTATAAGATGAATTAAATTAATTCAAGACGAGTTCGACATAAATGGGAGCGCTCTAATCTTTACAATGATACCATCTTGTAGAACTAATTCAAGTTGAATTCGAAAAAAATACGAGCCCTCTAATCTTTACAATGATATCATCTTGTAGAAAATAAGATTTTTTGAATATTGTAAAAATTATGAAATGGGACCCGAAATATTTGCAACCGATATAGGTTATGGATGGAACTCAACTTATCTTTTACTAGATATGATGAAGGCCACGAAACTCTTACTACTATGTTTTACAAATCCCGATAGCACCTAACCCAGAATACAATTTACAAGGTTTTGATTGGGAAAATACATTTAAAGTAAGAAAATTTTTGAAAATTTTTTCTTATGCCAGTAACGCGTTATCAGACATATATTATCCTACTATCCCTCAATTTCCCTCTCACTTTTATCATATTAAAGAAAATTTCAGAACGTATCCATCATATCCCCTTTTAGTGATATATTAGTTACGATGGAAACTAAGTTTTGAAAACAATGAAAAGATTTACCTATGTTATTTCCTTTAGATTATGTAATGGAGTCTAATTATAATTTAGAGGGTACAAAACTTGCTATAACCAAAATTTCAAAAGCATTATATTTTGAAACTTCAATTACATATCATAACATAGAGCGTTGTTTATATCAAATGTATGAAATGTATAATGAAAAATTCATTAGGAATGTTACAAGATCGTCCTTACCAATGTGGAGCGCTAATGCATCCCCACTAGATGCTAATAATGATGACCCTATGTTAGCATTATTAACAATGATTAGTTTTAGTAAAATTAATACATATGCTACTACTTCTTCTTCCCTCAATCAGAGTATATCGAATGAAGATGGAGGTGGAATATCGATAGAATTAACTAGATATTTCACTCACTATATATTTACATTTTCAGAGCATCTAGATGTAAGAGGTTTAGTGTTACTTTATGTTTGGAGTACAAATAAGAGTCAATATCCAATTATTTTTCTTATAGCATGTGATCTACTAACACCTCCGATTAATATTGTATCATGAGAGTCTACTTTTAGTGTATGTGAAAGGTTTTATCTAATTATAGATTAAGGCTCAAATAAGCAATACTAGAGAGCTTAATGTATATAAAGTATTGAAAAAACGCAGAGTTCTGACTCCAAGATAAATATGCCCAAATAATATCTAACAAGGTAAATGATATTTGATTTTTCATAAACTTTGCAACTTCCTTGCGTATATGCAGACAGGAAAATTGCTCCTTGATAAGCTCCAAGGTTTTGTCGCGCCCCACATGACCTCATTGTGCAATTCTTGAATAATCTTCATGCGTAGACTCCCCTCAAGAATGCACAACTGATTTCCTTTGAAAAGAAACCCATTATGTATAGTGTAGTCATCTCAAGATCGTGATCCTAAGTCACTCAAATAGGGCCAAAATAGGGTTCAACAGATAAATAATCTTTGAACTGATCAAAGCTAATTACCTTGGCCTGCATTTGCACAAATAATGATGCTTAATGCATCTGCCACCCTGCTCACAGCTCTTGATTTGTGTTTAATAGTGAAAGAGAATTGTTGAGTGTAAGCATCCCAACGTGAATGTCTAGCTAAAAGTTTATTCTAACTATGAAGGTGCTGCAATGTCTTATGATCTGAATAAAGAACAAACTCATTATATGCTAGATAAGAACTCCAATGCTTCAAAGCCTGAACTAGAAAATAAAACTCCACATCATAGGTACTATAATTGAGTTTGTACCCATTCAATTTCTCGCTGAAATAAGCCACAGGTTTGTCCCCTTAACTTAAAATAGCCCCGATGCCAATTCCAAAAGCATCGTAATACAACTTAAAAGGTTGAGAAAAATCTGGTATCACAAGCACTAGAGCGATTGTCAACTTTTCTTTAATTTGTTAAAATGCTTTGGTTGCTTCATTCCTCCACATGAATTTTCCACTTTCATACAATCTGTGGGTGATGCAGTAATAATAATAAAGTTTGGAATAAAACGCCTGTAAAAAGATGCCAATCCTTGGAAACTACACAGGCCAGAAATAAGATCGAGTCCGTCATGAAAGAGCATTTGGCCATGGCTACAAAACTTTTCCATGCATAGTACTTCCAAGATCTCCTTCAACTGCTGAAGATGCAACTCCACAGTAGCACTATATATCATTATGTTATCAAAATAAACAACAAGACATATACCAATGAATGGTCTAAAAATCTGGTTCATCACCCGCATAAAAGTGCTAGGGGTATTAGATAACCCAAAAGGCGTCACCAACCACTCATATAATCCTTCCCTAGTTTTCAAAGAGGTCTTCCATTGTTCTCCTAGACGTATACGAATCTGATGATAACCACTTTTCAAATCTAACTTGCTAAACATAGTAGCATAACTTAGTTGATCCAACAAGTCATTTAGTCAAGGAACGGTAAATCTGTACCTAACTGTAATCTTGTTGATAGCTCTACTGCCAACAGACATCCTCCAGACCCATCTTTTTCTGGAATAAGTAATGCTGGCATGGCAAAGGGACTAAGACTTTCTCTAATATGACCATTTGACAACAAGGTCTCCATCTGACGCCTAAGCTTTTCATGTTCCTAGAGCTTATGCAGTAATGTGGTCAGTTTGGCAGGTTAAAGCCTGGAACCAAGTTAATTTGATGTTGTATATTTTTCAGTGGTGCTAAACCTTCAAGTAGTTCATCTGGAAATACATCATAGAATTCTTATACCAGTTTGGTCATGAGAGGTTGTACTTCCCCCCTTTACTGCTCTCTTTTCCCCGTAACACAAACACCACTCCAGAATCCTGTAATTCATTCATAAACTCCCTTTTAGCCAACAAAATATGTCCTTCCCCTGAAGGGTGTTGGGGATCTATCTTTTTTGTTAGGTAGTAAGACAACCTTCACTTTGTCAAATACAAGACTGTATATATTCTGCCTTCCATCGTGTATAACACTCCTATCATATTTCCATAGAAGACATAATAAAAGATGACATCCGTCCATGGTTATCACGTCTCACCAAATTTTATCCTTATGCTTTGCACCGATAGAAAATGATGCTAAGCAACGTTTAGAAATAGCTACCTCGCTTCCTTTCTTAAGCCAAGCCAATTTGTGAAGGTTAGGATGCTTCTTTATCTCCATTCCTGACTTCTTAATAGCCTCTTGAAAAATCGCATTTTCACAGCTACCTGAGTTAATGATAAACTTGCAAGCTTGCCGCCAATGGACCTTCATCACCTGTAACCTACTCCTCTTCACACTCATCATCCCCAACATCTTAAATAGTTCCCTACTCGACATTTACCAAGCTATCAACAACTGATTCCCCAGCATTAACGAACAATCCCTTACCATATTTACCACCCTTCTTGCAATTTGTCATGTTGTGACCCTGTTCTCCACACTTAAAACATCGTACCTGGGAACTCGATGCTACTCCCCTACTCGACTGAATATTGGTTCCTCCTTTATTCTGTGTGGGCGATGCAATTACCGTACGCGGAGGGGCTAATTGGTTTGTTCCGGGACTACCACCAGTGCTTATTCCGCCAGCACCCCATCTCTTCTTTTATAAGGTCTTGTCCAAGGGTAGAGCTCGCTGATGGGCTTCTGACACATTCACAGGGTCGAAAAAATTCAAGGAGTTTTGAAATTGCTGTCTCATCCCTCCAATATACTGTGATACTAACTGATCATCAGATTCAGCCAATCCACACGTACTACTTATTTATAAAATTTCATAGTATATTCATCCACAGAAGTCGACCCTTGCCTGAGATTCCAAAGTTGTTGATACATTGTTCTCACATAATTATGGGGTAAAAATGCGATCCTCGTATGTTTAAAGAACTTCTCCCAACTATTAATTTTTTGCTTACCTTGGCACACTCTGGTTTGTTTTGTTTGTTGCTACCGAGCAGCAGCTCGTCCTCTAAACCTTGCTGCCACCAAAGAAGCTTTTCGATCATCAGGAACTCTTTTGAACTCCAATATTTCTTCTACAGAAACAACCAATCTAGAAACACTTCAAGTTTTAGATAGCCATGGAACTCTGAGATGTCCAGTTTGGATCCAGATTCCCACTTGTTAGCATTATTTTAGGCTACAAGACGTTCATCCTTCCCCTCAATTCTGCAAACGGATTTTGAGCCTATTCTCCATCGCTCCCATCATCATCTCCTCAACAAAACGATCATCATCTCGTGCTTGACGTCGTCAATAGCCAATATTGAGAGCCGTCAGTTGTTCAGTTAGGGCGTCAAATCAATGACCCATCTGAACAAATCGCTCGTCCACCTATTGCAGCATTCGTGCCTCCAGTTGCGTCTCATGTGTCATCTCATCGCGTTTGTTCACCTCGCCCGTTGTTGGATGCCTTTCCCCACGAATTCCTCTACTCGCCATGGCAAAAAGGTAACCTGCAAGGCTCTGATAGCTGATGCAGCGAAAAAAGAACAATAGTTGAATCTGTGAACACAATGATCTCACAACCCTTCTACATGCCTAGGAATCAGATTTGGGAATAGGAATAAAGAAAACTTTCCAGAGAAATTTTATTGATCAACCAAAAATAAGCTAAAACTGCCCCCCGCCCCTACTGTAGAATATTGCAGATATATATGAAAACTAATGAAACCCAAAATAGAAAACTTGCCTAAAATAAGCGACAGACAAAATAATTAACGAATGGAAACTTGCCTTAAACTCGCCAAACAAAATAATAGAAAGAAAGCTAATAAAATAATATGTCTATTTCTCAATCCTTCTCTCATACATCTTGATAAAATTAAGGGCCACTCGATCTATGTCACTTTTTAATCTTTTGCAGGTCAATTATAGTGACCCTACAAAATTATTGGCACAAAGATATGCCTAGGAATATCTGCACGGGAAGAGAATAGAATAGGATAGGCATACTGGAAAGTGACGTGATAACCAGCTTTTATTCGTGTGGACATGCTTACGAGTGATTGATGATGTGGTTGATTTTAATATCTATCAATAAATAAACAAGTTGGACCTCAATAACTCATGCTTAACATGTTCAGTAATATATTCTTTATATTTAGTATATATAAACAATGNATAAATAAACAAGTTGGACCTCAATAACTCATGCTTAACATGTTCAGTAATATATTCTTTATATTTAGTATATATAAACAATGTTATCCTACCAATTATTTGTCAGGTTAAATTCAATTTTGGTCACCAAAATTTCAGTGAAATCTCAATTAAGTTCATCATAATTCACAACTTCAATTTACTTTCAATCTTGATCACTCCATTTGTGAACATTACCAAACTTAACGTGTCCCTATCCCCGTTAGACCTGATTCTCGATAAATAAGTCACATAATCATGTAATGGCTTCGTAATCTTGAAATTGGGATAAATATACACAACTCTGAGCATGCTTTAGTTGGATGAATTACTGTTGACTTTTCAAAAACGATTATTATTGTAATTTGCAGCTACAACAAGATTCTTATTTACCTGAAAATGTAAAACATGTTAGATTGAAAACATTATCAATCGTTGATATAGGATTGTGACGCTAAGTTAAGTAACAGAACTAATGAAATGACTAATATTGAAAGTAAATTGAAATTCAGTGATCTCATTGTTATAAATTTTAGTTAGATCACTAAAAGTGCAATAAAAAAAATGGAATTAGCCCATTATTATTTTAACATTTTATCTCCATTGAATGGTGCACATTTTATTTTCACATAAGAAACAATGACTTTTTGGTAGTGGGACGGCGATGAAAACATTAGAGCCTTGTTAAAAAAAGACCCCATGAGTCAACAAATGATCTATAAAACACGTTTTCTTTACGCTACAAACAGAATAAAAGTTGGAGGCAGATCTAATCCTCCTGCCTTTCTCTGCAATTCTGATTCATGGCTTGGTCTCTTCAATTCATCATCCTGTTTACATTATGTTTCTTCACTGTCCATTTAGTTACTGAGAAACCCATCTTACCAAATCGTCTAGTTCTTCCAGTAACAAAAGATCCTTCTACATTTCAATATGTTACCGAATTATACATGGGCACTACACTTTCCCTTGTCAAGCTGGTAGTTGATCTTGGCGGTCCATTTCTGTGGGTTGACTGTGCATCTACGTTTCAAGAATCCTCTCTAAATACCATCAAGAGTTGCTCAATTCAGTGTTCGATGGCAAATCTTAGCAGTCGCAACAAGGCTGCTGAGCAAAGAACCATGGCTTGCCGTGTTAAACCAGTGAACTCCATTACAAGAATGGCTGTTACAGGTGATTTGGCAGAAGCTAGAGTGGCTATGATGTTCGCTGATGGTTCCATTTCGTCCATAAGCAACTTCTTTTTTTCATGCTCACCAGAACTGTTAACAGAAGGCCTTGCTTATGGTGCCAAAGGCATGCTAGGTTTAGGAAACACGAGAATTTCACTGCCATCACAAATTTCTAATACTTTTGGATATCATAGGAAATTTTTCATGTGTTTATCCCCGTTATCTGGTGCAATTTTCTTGAGTGATATTCCTAATGTGCTGCATATTGGCAGTGAAGTTCCAAAATCGATGATGTACACTCCCTTCATCTCCAAGCAAGATGGATACTACATCAATGTGAAATCCATCAAAATTGCAGGCAAAAAGCTGTCGATCAATTCAACATTATTGTCTGCTAATGAAAAAGGTCATGGAGGAACAAAAGTAAGCACAATTCTTCCTTACACCACAATGGAGAGAACCATTTATGATTCATTTGTTAGAGGTTATGCTAAGGTTGCTATTTCAATGAACATGACTAGAGTGGCAGCAGTGTCACCATTTGGAGCATGCTTTAGTTCAGAAGGTTTAGAAGACAAAAGGTTTGGGTCAGGTGTGCCAACTATTGATCTTGTTTTGCAGAGTGAAATGGTCAAATGGAGAATTTATGGGAGGAATTCTATTATTAAGGTAAGTGATAAGGTTATGTGCTTGGGATTCTTAGATGGAGGGTTGAATCCAGAGGCTTCAATTGTTATTGGGGGTTACCAATTGGAAGATAATCTTTTGGAATTCAATTTAGGCACTGCTATGCTTGGATTTTCTTCATTAACGAGGTGCTCAGACTTGCTAGCATCGCATAATGTATTAATATGAGAGGATGGGAGAGAGTATATTACAGAAACCAACTTTTAGAGTTTCTGGCAGAGGAATTATATTAATGCCTCATAAATTGTTTTAGATAATTTTCTTCAGAATAATCATATTCACACCCCAAATTAATTTTATTAGATACATCGCATTTTTAGATTTTTTATTTACTAAAATAGTCATAAATAAAATGATATAAATAACCATCTAATTGACACTCATATTTATGAACATCACAAATAAATTTCCCGGCCAACCCATATACTTACATACACCACGAATGATAACCTTAACTCGTATAGGATGCATCTCAAATGAAAACCTATCCCATGGCCCTAGGCGTTGGGTGGATCGATCCGAGTGTTTCAATACTTAGAAATATCCATTATATTTCGATATTTTGTAAATGAAACCATTTGAGTTCTTGTAACACTGGAACCAAACTCAAACTTGAATAGTCAGTTGGGGTTCGATTCTATCTATAATATTTTTTTAATATATAATTTTATATAGGGCCTTTCAATACATATACCTAACACATTACTACAAGACAACATTTGTGTAAGGGAAAAATCTAGCTAAGAAATCTTCAAGAAGCAAAATGTTGGAAACTAAAAATCACGTAAAGAGGAGAAAAGCATAACATTAAAAATTGAATTAAAGTTTTAGAAGAAATTATTTTTTCTTAATAAATCTTATTCAATGTATAAGGCATGCTAGAGCCTCTAATATAATTATGAATTATGCTTAAACTATTCTACTCTTAAAATGAACTGGCATAAAAATATTAATTATATACATAAGTATATAGTATCAAAAAGGGTTAATTAGCACAAAACATTCATACCTTTCATTTTTTGGCATTTTTACCCCTATGCGCAAAATGTCATTTTCATCCATTTTTTAAATAAAATGATGATTTCATCCTCCTATTCAAATAAAACAAAAAAATAAAAATAAAAGAAAAATAAATAATTAATTGCAATCATAGTCTTAAATTTTTCAAAACATTATTTATAAGTCCTAAATTCTCGACTACCACAACTTTCACAACCCCACCCAGCTGCCACTTATAGATTTACATAGCACTACCTTTCGGCAACAATACCCATCGAACTCCACCACCACCAGCCTCGCCTCACTCTCCCCAACATCCTCCTCCATAGCATCGGTCACCAGTCCATCCAAAACAACCACATTTATAGCCCAAAATACCAAACTACCATATACAATCCTTCACAGCAATCCCACTTTCGACGCCACCCATGGTCCCGCACCACCACCAACGATTACCCCTCACCTCAATAATCATATACATGGCCTCACATCAATCAAAACTGTCTCAAATCATTTTGTTGTAATTCTAGAACATTCGGCGGTGGCGACATCCATTTTGCTAAATTCATCTCTTTCAATTCATGTATCTCACAACACTAAATCCCCAAATTGGCATCAATCGAACCATCAACAAACCCAAACGACAATGGGTATGAATCTAATTTAAAAATTATTCCCTCAACCGTTTCAATTTTTGATCCAAAACTCTCTATGGGCACGATGCACAGCGAGAGCTGTTTGACCAAAAATGGTGGGTCCTAAGTGCTCCAATCTTTCAAATTCATGTATGGGAGGACGATGGGGAAATGTGGCAAGGTTGATGGTGGTGGAGTCCGATGGGCATGGTGGCCAAAGGTGGTGCTATGTGTATCTACATGTGGCAGTTTGGTAAGTTGTGAAAGTGGTGGTGGTGGTGGAGAATTTATGATTTCTTTATAATTTTTTAAAAACTTAAGGATTATAGTTGCAATTGGCAATTCATCTTTTCCTTTTGTTTTATTTAAATAGGAGAGTAAAATCGCCACTTTATTGGAAAAAATAGATGAAAAAGACCTTTTACGCAATGAAAGGGGAAAGGTGAAAATGTCAAAAAATGAAAGGTAGAGACACTTTGCACAATAACATTAAAAGGTAGGAATCTTTTGTACTAATTACCCTATCAAAAAATTACCGTCCACAAATCCTACTTACTTTGTTTGAATAGGAAAGGGAAAATTATATTTCAAAAGAGAATTACAAACTTAAGATAACAAAAAAGGTACACTACAGTAACAAAAAAGATAAACAATGCATAAAAGTAAAAAGCTCGAATTGTAAGGAATGAATACTTTGATTCATCAACTTACCCCACAACCTACCTAGAATTTTGATTCATAAAAAACCCAAATCGCAACATCTACAAACTTCTGAATGTAACAATCTAATGTGAGGCGAGAAGCAAAAAAGTTGGAGTTAGTCTCGATTTTTTTAAGATTAGAGTTCAGAATTTTCTTCCCAATCTATAAATTATAAATTAAAAAATTATATAATAAATTGATTTCATTTAGGTATCCATGATTTTGGTTCAGGAACCAAGAATCGATCAGTTTTCGATTCTCGATTTTAGTTCCTAATTTTTTTGGGAATCGGATTGGAACCTCTAGTTCATGTTTGATTTTGATTCAGGAGGTTCGATTCCGATTAAAATATCCAGAAGAACTATCCTATATCCTTACAATTATATAAGAGGGAGTTTGGAGGACAATCAATCACAATTTCAACCAAAATGACATCATTTTTTTTCCTTATCTCTAAAATGACTTCATATTGCCCAAAGTATAAAAGGAATAACATGTATTCTTCAATTGGATCGATTCTAGATCCATAGTCTCTCCTCTCTTTCAAGCCATAGCTCTGTGTGCGATTTTCATCTAGTCTTGCATATTTTTCATTCATATAGGTTCAGATTTGTTTAAATTTGGTGTATTTTGTTGTTTTGTTCATTTTGGAAAATTAAAAAATTCCTTTCAATCCTTGCAAAGCCTTTCAATTGTTCTTTTGCATTGCTTTGGTAGGATCCCCAAATAAAGGGTATTTTTGGACTTTTGGTGATTTGAATTGATTCGTTTCGTTCTTTCATATTGCTTGTTTGGATCCTCAAATTACATGTGTGATCCTTTTGGTTTCTTTCTTAGATTGTCAAAGCCATGGTGTTTCTGGAATTTAGGGTTTGGTTTACTCACTTTTTCTGGTGGGTTCCTTCGCTTTGTATTCATTTTAGAAAATCAAAAGTTTTTTGGAGAGTAGTTCAAGCCCTTTTAGTTGTCTCGCATTTCAACGAATCGAGGGTATTTTTGGAATTTCCAACTCTCTATATCATGTGGACTTAATCATGTATTGTAGTTCTCGATTTCAATAAACTTCATGAACATGCCAAATTAATGAAAAGAAATTAAAACAACGACAAACGTTTGATGTGAAATTATATAAAATATCAAAAGCCAATAATTGAAGTCAAATTTTCCAAACTAGTTTCTTTCATTCTTCCTAACAATTGAAATTAGCTGCTCATCATTTTATACAAACATATTGAATTTAGGGATACATCATTGTCATCGGGATTGGAAAAGAAAATAGAAGATAATGAGATTTGGAGACAAAGTCCGTGAACAGAGCTTCAAAACACAATACCATTTTCGTCTTTATACCTCCTTTTCTTGAGAATAAGAAAATCTTAATTCTACTTCCTCTAGATCAATCAATTAACATAAAGAAAAATAGATATTTAAGAATAGTTAAAATTTCTAGATGTTCGTTTTGAAATAATGAAGTTCGACCCAACTAACACCTAGAAGGAAGTAAATATGTGTTTTATGCGGAATTTAATTTTACCAATTAATAAAAGCAACAAGTCTCAATTATTGATTAATCCAAATGAATTCACATGCAATACTAGCCTAAATTGAATTACTGTAGTTGATAAT
>NC_036256.1:5334698-5336862 GCF_002742605.1 Olea europaea var. sylvestris | reverse complement strand
AAATACACATCTCAACTAATTAGCATCATCTACATCTGTAGCATCATTAGACTCATTGACATTATCACAATGCTGCTGGATACGTCTGACTCTTTTCTAAAGATATTCAACCGTAACCCGAAGTGTAGTAAACTTTGTTGTATGATGCACAATAGTGGATCTCAGCTACATAATCTCAGTCATCATACGAGCCTATGGCTCAATCATCATAGACATCTATTCTATGAGAGCCACCGAAGGATAAATGGGAACAGAAGTAAGTTAAGTAATAGGATTAGTAGACGGTGGCAGAATAGGAGCAAATGTAGAAGAAGATAAAATAGTCCAATTAGGAAAACTAGTCCCAAGACTCATCACACAGCGATGAATCAAACAGGCGTATAGAAGACCAATCTTCATGCCAATTACACTAAGATACGCATTATATGATGGTAGATGAAAGAATGAAGGTCTATAAAGTTACCATTCAAAAGTGTATATAAAAATCTAGCCTTATTAAGGGGGTAGCAAAGAGGTATGTGAAATTGAACACAAATTTGTGCACATAATGCACAACAAAACTTATTGGTCAGTTGGAAGGAATACAGTACGAATCGCACTCGGACCCCCTTCCGAAAGGCTATTAAAGAGAGTTGATCTGATAAGATAATCAGAATGAAGTGTCTCAATAGACCAATAGGGAAATAAAGGACAAATAACCTGGGGAATGTGAATAATAGTAGATACAACGTCAGGATTGATCTCCAGTGTCTTACCCTAAAGAAAGACCTTAAAACTTGACACACTGATATTATGAATATTAGCATAGAACTTCTAGACAAGGAGACTATGTGGGAAAGACAACTCAACAAGTAAATGCTCCCATCAACATGAAGTAAAGATGGCAGCAAGGTCGAGAGTAAGATCGAAGAGAATTACCTTCACTCTACGAAAATGGGGTGCAAGGAAAGTTGAGACTGAAAGACATCTTGGGTAGTAGAGGAGATGAATCTAAATCTACTGTCAAAAGTCGAAGCAGTAGATGTCTGTGTGGTAGTCTTCGCTCTCTTAGGCAGCATATGTGATAAGTTTGTAATGTAAACACATCAATAGATGCAATTATGGATATTGTATACCTCGATGAAAACTAGCAAATGACATGCATGGATGCATATGAAACAAGGAAAATAATCAGTATGCATGTTAAACTGTGTAAAAATCGTTCATATACACCTAAATGGAGACAAACATGTCATACGCACGTAAATTGATGCAAAATTGTCCAATGCACAAAAATGATGCAAAAACATGCCATGATCACATAAAAAGATGAAAATTCAAGTTAGACAACCAAAGGAAGTAGGTGACTAATTAAGTGACGCGAGTTATGGCCGAAGGCCATGTGATGCATGGACGGAGGCTACATAGTGCCTTGATGTCGTAACATAGTGTTTGAACTTGTGTTCACTTTACACACATTGCAAACTAATCCAGTTGTGCGACTGCCAACGAAAATGAGTTCTGAACATGATGTTTGTAAACCATTATTTCCAAAAACTCAACAAAAATCCTATTTTGACAATTTGTCAAACATATGATGTGCGTTCATGAAGAGAACGGTGCAAATCACAAGTAGTTAATGGGAAATCGACCAATGCACATCACACGACAACTTCAGCATCTCTATCATATACCATACTCCTAAAACTAAGTGAAATTGAAGAAATTAGCTCAAAATATTGAGAACCCTAATTTTCAGAGTTTAGGAAAATCTTGGCACAATTCATCAAATTGGATGCAATAACTCTTGTAAATGCATAAAGCATAGCTAACCCATCGAATAATATGCATGAATAACCAACTAACTACAAGTAAAAACAAAAAACCAACGAAAGTTCACGAGTTAAAGAAAAACATGGTTTTTTTTTTTTTTTTTTTTTGTAAATTTACCATTGAATTTGTTGAAATTTGATGTTAAATGATGCAATGACCTTCAAAGGTTGAAATAAAAATTGATCCTAAGTTCACGGGATAATCCTCTATCATCACATTACTTGTCCCAACCAAAGTGAATAATGTGTGTCCACCAAACAAAAGTGATAGAAGTGGCTCTCTTACACTCCATCTGCTCAAGGTCTTTACAGAAGAAATATTACAACATTTAATCACATCTCCACTCATAATC
>NC_036256.1:5333104-5334598 GCF_002742605.1 Olea europaea var. sylvestris | reverse complement strand
GGTTTAATTTTAAGAAAAATGGAACATTTTAAGGGTTACCTGTAGAAAGTCTCCAATGTTGACAATTAACCCTCCAGGAACAGGCTTTACATTTACCCATTGATTCTCATGTTTTACCTGCAGTCCCTGGATCTGATTCTGCAGCAAAACTGTAACAATTCCAGGATCAGTGTGTGGTGTGATACCCAGTGTGAGATCTGCCTGAGGGCAATAAGGATATATATGCCCTACAAAAACCCTAGAATCAGAAAAAGTCAAATCCCTAAACTTGCCAGCCTCTAAACCTAATCCCAAAGACAGCAACTCCATAACTGTATCAGCCACCTTCTTTGCATTCTTGTCCCATTCCACCACTTCTTTCCTACAAATCCCAGGTATCTCCTCCACCTGCGGTGGCTCTGGAGACATCCAAACTTGCAGGGAGTCGTGCCAGCATGCGGCCTCAGCGCGGAACAAGTCGTTGTTACTCGCATACATGACTCCTCGTCCCTCTTCGCGTAAGTAGTGTTTTGCCTTTATCTCCATTGGCTGCTCGTGAAATGCCTTGATTGCAGCTATAGTGTCTTCCAGAACTGAAGCTTGAACACCATGATTGATCACTTGGAAGAAACCCCATATTTTTGCAGCATCTCGGATTTGTTCAATGATCTTAGACCGGTGATGATCAGAACCAACGTTGGCAAGATCAATAACGGGGATTTCGATCTGTACAGAGGAGGATTTAACATCGGAAAGAGTTTCAGGTGGATGTACAAAGAATCTTGGAATAGTGGTGATGCCAGAATCAGAGAGGCCTTTTACACCTATTTTAGAGTCATCAAACTCTTTCACTTCCTTCATTCTATCATAGCCAACTACACTTGCTCCAGCAGCTGCCATTTTTGTTCTTCAATTAGCCTGAGTTTTACTGCATATTTGGGAAGTATTTATAAATGGTTGAAATTATAAATAAATAGAAATGAATGTCAAATAAGTGTGAAGTATTTGTAGATCTCTAAAAAATGTGGATAAAAAGTTAAACGAGTATTTATAAATAGTTTATAAACAAGAGGAACATAGGCTTAGATTAATGAAGCTTCTAGAACTTGGATATTTCATATAAAAAGAAATTAAATTGCATGTTTAGTTTAAATATATGGAAAATGAGGTGTAGCGTAGAGATAGTCAAGACAGATACCGACCACAATTTTGAGTCTTGTTGTAATAGGACCATGGCAGATTATAGGAGTGCAACTTATAGTGCAATAAAAATATAGAAATATGTTGCCCCTCATGGGGCGGTTGAGTTGGCAGAGTATTTGAGTGCGGAAGTTTTTGGTCACGAGTTCGAGTTCATCTACCTACACTTTCTCGGTCAAGCTTGTCGCACAGAGCTTGTCTAATGCTGTTTACCTGACTGACATGGTTTGCAGACAATTGCGTTATCTTAAGGGTTTACCTATTGCGCACCCGAAGGATAGCGACTGCAGATTTCCATATATATATATATATATA
>NC_036256.1:5239520-5333004 GCF_002742605.1 Olea europaea var. sylvestris | reverse complement strand
ATATATATATAGACACACACACATACACTCAAAATTAAATTGTAATTTAACTTTTTATATTTTTATTAGAGCCTATATTTATATGCTATCTTAGAGACGGTGTTAAATCCTATTAGAACTCTCACATGTGAATATCTTAATTTTAATTAAATTTAGTTTGGACTTGACAAAAATTTAAAATTCTATATAAAATTCGGAATTTAGACCCTTTTTAATTAGATTTAAGACCCTTTAAGATTTTCACATCTCACTTGCAACTCAATGAGCCCGTTATTAACTCTCTAATTGAGTGACATAGGATCCAAAGTCCAACAATTGAAAATGCAACATAAGTCAAGAACATAGGAGGAAAGTTTGTTCCTTTCTTTTAATGTAGTGATGGAAAAGAGGATGATATGTACCCACCAAAGGGATGATTACTAGGTTTTGGTATGATTAAGTGTCCAATAACTTAATTAAAAATTATTTTTCTTCAAGTTTATTTGTAAATCACATATATTTTCAATAAATAATTTTGTATGTGAGCCATACGAGCTTATAACTTTTTCCTACATTTTAACTACTCATTAAAAGAGAAAAAATCATTTCAAATAATCACTTTCAAAGAAACACTTAGCCCCATTTTTTGAAAAAATAGATTTTGTAATAGTGATTTTTTGGAGAACGTGTAGTTAAAAAGTATTAAAATGTTTTAAATTTACGTAAAAATTTATTTTATTAGAAAAAAAAGTGTAGTTAGAAACAAGTTTGGGGCAAAATGAGTTTTTAAATAATGAAACTTAAACAGAAACAAAGTAATATTCAATTTTTTTGACGACGTGATTAACACAAAGGAAGGCCATGATTACTAAAAATATTCTCTTTGATATCCATTCTAAACTATAAGTTGAAGTTGAAAGAAATAAATACCGAATACATAAGAAAAAAAATTTTTCTATTCAGAAAAAGATAAAGAGAATAATTTTATTTACAAATTCACAAATAATTAAAATGAAGAGAATATATATTTATTTACAAATAATTTTATTATATGCAGAAATAAAATATGACAAAATCACTACATAGAATTAACATACTTTCTAGGTGGAATATTTTCGAAACATTGCTAAAGTTAGGGTGCACTTTACCTTTGTACTTTTGACTAGAAACATTGGAACCTACAAAAGTTACTAGCTATTATCTTTTGTAAAATCATTTAATTAGTCTGAAATTCAAATTCATCCCAAAGGTCTATAATCGGGGTGTCAAATCCGGTGTACATGTAGAAGAACCCTGTGCTTATATATTAAACGCAACAATGAATAGTTACTAGATTTAGGGAAAAAATTCAACAAAACTTCATAAATTATCTGTAATAGTAAATGCATGTTTAATACGTAATACTGAACTATATTAAATAATATAATATACAAAAAATTACTTTTCCCTATCCCAATGAGCCGAAACCAAAGACTCATCCCCTCGTGAGGAATGTTCAAACTATTTGACCCTCTATCCATTCCAATATAAAGAATTATTCAATCAAGTGGAAATTATGCAATTAGTGTAATCCAGTGAAGTCAAGAGCTAGTTTCAATATGATAACCTTTTCCTTTTGTATAGTCCACTCCACCCCAAGTGGCTTCGTAATGGTCCCCATTATTCCTTTAATTTGAGGGAAAACTCAATTTTGCCTCATTTGTGGGGACATTTTGCATCAAAATCTTATCCATTTTTTCAGATTTTCAAGTCATTATTATAAGTACAAGTTGACACTACATTTTTATGGAGAAAATGTTTTGTCTTGTCAAGTTTATTGGATGACAACTATGTGCAAAATCTTCTATTCCTTTCCTTCTAATGTCTGATTTGGACAAACCACTTTTATTGTGAAATTCATGTTTAGGTTAGATAAAATTAAATTTTTAGTAAATTTTTATTAAAAAAATTAATGAAATATGAGGTTGAAAATTTATGGATTTCATAAAATATGTGATTAAAATTAATTATTAACTTTAAATTAAATTATAATTTAAATTTGAAGTTGCACCAAACAAGGGCTAAATAAATTGAAAATTAAATTCAAATATATATGTATACACACACATATATGTATATACCCTGTTTTTAACTTCTCTCCAATTATCTATAATTAAAATATCAATTTTACTCCTAATTAATTATTTCATTCATTTTTTACGTATGGACTATGCTTTTATTTATAAAATTTGAGATTTTAATATATGTTATTTTTTCCATTTTAAAATAATTATAGCAAATAGATACTCTTAGAAAAATATTCAATAATTTAAACTATACAATTCTAATAATAATACAAAATCATATCATTATAATCAATGTCTAAATTAGTAATTTACACATACAAAACAATAAATCATTTTTCTTTACCAAACGATAAAAATACTGATTTTGAATACATTCGACAATGTAGGAACAAAAGTTTACAAAACACTTAATTCAATATTCCTACAACCAATTCTTTTCATGGTACATCAAAAGTTGATTCTCTTAAAAGTACAACAAACAATTATTAAGTCTTAGACGCGGCGATCAAGAAAGGCATCTTTCCAGTTGATATATTTTAAATCAAAGCTTAATAAAAAAAATAAAAAATTACTCATTTTCAATTGTATTTATAACTGTCGAATCTATTATTTATGAATTGTTTCCGAGTACAATGGAAATGAGATCTTTTGACTTTCGCTATAGTAAGCTTCCTGGATGGATTCAAAGCATCAAATTGCAACAAGCACCTCGAGCTCAAATTGAAAAAACGATAGATTTATCATATTTTTTTGAACCAAAGTTAGCAACTGCAATATTTTCTTTGGATTTAATTTGACTTTGACTTTACATAGAAATTTGAAAAAGACCCAACTTGGAAAAGGGCTGGAGGACAGGTGGCAGATTAATATCGCATGCCACGTGTCATGCATATCTCAGTTGTTCAGGCGGACATCAAGGGTATGTCTGTTTTTCAGTTTGGTATATAAAACAAAAATAATGGCCCCTTAGTTTCCCTCTCAATAGCACTGTTCAAATAGTAAGGTTCATAAAACAATAAGGACCCTATTTGATTGTACAATTTGTTCATAAAAGTGGGAAATTAAATTTCATTTTTCACATTTTTGCGTGTTTGATTGACCAAATTTTCTTGGCAATCCCCCTTTTCACCTTTTTGAGAAATTGGTTTTCCCATGGATTTGATGGTTTTTGGTTTTTCAATTTTTATTTTTTTATTTTGGCAATTGAAACAAATTCTATCATCAATTATAATAAATTTTATTCCTTTAATTGACAATTTTCATGGAAAACAAAACCAAACGAGTACTAAAAGATCCGAAATTGTAATATTTTCTAGATGAAAAATTATACCAATTAAACACATTTAATTGACAATTCTCAGTAAAACAAGTTTTAGGCAATTTAACTTCCTGAAATTCGTTTTTTTCCACCAAAATTCCATTTTTGCAATCAATCAGACCCTAATCGTGTTTCATAATTTTCCCCAGTTTGAATCCCTTTTCTGAAAACTTCACTTTCCCCAAATTTATTTTCAAGCGCACATTATATACTAAAATAATTTTACACGTAATTTCAAAATCTTTCATATTTTTTAGTCAAACATTCTTCAAAAAATTAATTACCTTTTTTCACAAAAAAAAAAATGAAAAGAAAAGAAAAGAAAAGAAGAAGAAGTGGGATTCAAACATAGACTTTATTTATTTGTTATTTTAATAAAAGGCTATAAAAGAATATTTATTTATTATTCAAGNGTTGTATCTGTCGTATCTTGAAAGATAAGTGTCATAAATCGTGAGCACCGTTGTGAGACAATATTGTTTTAAGGAAAGAGTGATTATCACTTGCCTCGGATTTCTTTCTTCTTCTCTTCTTGTTTCTTTTGTGGTTTGTATACCATAAATTCTTTTCCCAAATTTTGTTGTGTTTAATTATGCTCCTACGAATTATACCTTGTTATTTGGTTTGTTCATTACAAAAACAACCCTTTTCTTTCACTACCGAATACTTGATAATCTAAAGACAAAATTTGAGGTTGTTTTGTGGAAACAAACATGTCTTTATCTTTGGATTAGGCTTTACGGGCATTTCCCTTCTCATTATTTATGCGTTGAACTTCTGTTTGCATAATAGAAATGAACACTATTGAGGCTACTTTAAGTCGAACAACCAAAAATAATCACCATTAGGATAAAAAATGGTTAATTTTTCAATTTCAAATTTAGCCCCGTCAAAAAGTAAACTTGAGAAATGCCAATTTGTGAAACAAGTATTGTCATTCCCTGATATTGTTCCAGCTAAGCAGTCGCGTTTTTCGATAGATCTTAGGAGTATCATTTTTCTTCAATTTCTCTTTCTTTTCGTCAATTTATCATGACAAATTGAACACAAGTGGAGAATAATTAATTGTTAAAATGGATTTTCATTATCTTAACCTTTTTATTATTTATAAGCCATACATAATTATTATAATTATATGTGTGAAAGTTTGCTAATATGATGAAGGCGATGAACTATTTGCGTCAAGCTTCTTGCTAACTATGATATGATAACAGTTTTCATAACTTAAGATGATTTTCCAATCATTTTCACTAAACTTACGTTGGTCAATTTATTCATGTCGTCGTTGTACGTTGACTAAATGTTGGTATTATTTACTATTTTGTTAAAATTAACCCGTGCTTAAATTCCCAAAAATCCAATTTTAAGGCAGATCTTTTGCTACCAATTGCCATTTATGATGTAATCGAAAAATGTGAGGTCTAATATAGCAGAATCCCATATCTTCATGGAAACACAAGCAGCTTGCCAGGCAATGATGCATTGCCCTAAACAAGCTACGTCATCGCAAAATTGGTTTAAATCAATACCAAAATATGAATTAAAAACGTTTCAAACTATCTCGATTCGCTGACTTAATTTTAATTTTCTTCTAGAATAAACATTATAATGATGGCTAAAGGTATTATTTAATGATATCATTTTCTTCTTAACAATTAATCAAGTAATGCAAAAGTGGGTATTTCTCATTGGAGGCACTAGTGATTTAATTTATTGAATAAAATCACGAGAAATATAATTTAGGGTAATTAGTTAATCTAAATTCTACTATATTGAGAAAACAAGTTGTTTAATTTTTAATGCATCATGAATCTTACGCATAACCGAATACCTTTTATGTATTACATAGTGAAATTACAATATCACTCGTTTCTCGAGAGTTTAAGAATAAAAAATATTTAATAGTAAAACGAAAAATGTCTAAAAGTAGCATCAACGGCTATATTAGCCTCATACCCATTAAAAATTTGAGGCCTTCCCAAATCCCGTATGAAAATAAAAAATATAACCGTTATAA
Source organism: Olea europaea var. sylvestris (assembly GCF_002742605.1). Taxonomy (NCBI): domain Eukaryota; kingdom Viridiplantae; phylum Streptophyta; class Magnoliopsida; order Lamiales; family Oleaceae; genus Olea; species Olea europaea. Next base: position 5,327,624 of record NC_036256.1, on the reverse strand, counting down.
GATTCACACAAAAAATAAAAAGTCAAATATGATAATTTGATGTGATGGATAACAGTCATATTTTTTATTTTTACGGTCAAAGAATGAAAATCAAACGACCCATAGAAATTAACAACTAATAATTGAAACAAATTTGAGGCCTTTCCAAATCCCATATGGTAAAACGTTCAAGAAAGGGAAGTAATTATCGTAATTTCTAGATGAATAATAATGTTTAGCACAACTAAAATAAAAGTATTAGTCTACATGACAATAGTTTGATATTAAATAAAGAAAATACAATTAAATACTTCTCATTAAGACTGTGTTTGAGCCAGAAAATATTTTGAAACAGTAAATTGATGGAGAATGTATAATAAAAAAAAGGAAAAACTTTTTATTTACGTGTAACATTATTTTGACTTTCATGTCAACTTCAGCTAAATATTCGGAATTAATTCGATAGTTAAATTACAAATAAAATAGACAAACTTGTTTTATTCATCGAGTAGATCGTCGTGATATATTTGAAATCTCAAAATTAATTCCGAATGCATGAGAAATTGTGATGCATTGGAAGAAAAAGAGGAAAATTGGATGAGAAAACTACATAACTCCATCGCTCCCCTAGAGCTCGAGTGATAGAACTGTCGCTCGAGCAACAGACGAGTGACAAGCGGGCGAAAAGTGTTTTGTTAAAAATTTGATACTGGTGCTCGTGCGAGAGGCCAGCGACAGCAAGGGATGCTTCCTTTTGTAAGGTTGCTGAATTTGAGGCGTGATTACTTCACACACAACCTCTCATCTTCCATAAATAGGACCTTTTGGATGTCCATTATGCATCCCATATCACTTTGCATTGAGCATTACATCAAAATTCTTATAAAATATCTCTATAATCATTCAAAACCATATTCTCTTATAGAGAGGAGAAATTCTATTCAAGTTCATTGTTGGTTGTGGCTTGAAGTACTTCTACCACAGTTGTATCTGTCGTATCTTGAAAGATAAGTGTCATAAATCGTGAGCACCGTTGTGAGACAATATTGTTTTAAGGAAAGAGTGATTATCACTTGCCTCGGATTTCTTTCTTCTTCTCTTCTTGTTTCTTTTGTGGTTTGTATACCATAAATTCTTTTCCCAAATTTTGTTGTGTTTAATTATGCTCCTACGAATTATACCTTGTTATTTGGTTTGTTCATTACAAAAACAACCCTTTTCTTTCACTACCGAATACTTGATAATCTAAAGACAAAATTTGAGGTTGTTTTGTGGAAACAAACATGTCTTTATCTTTGGATTAGGCTTTACGGGCATTTCCCTTCTCATTATTTATGCGTTGAACTTCTGTTTGCATAATAGAAATGAACACTATTGAGGCTACTTTAAGTGGAACAACCAAAAATAATCACCATTAGGATAAAAAATGGTTAATTTTTCAATTTCAAATTTAGCCCCGTCAAAAAGTAAACTTGAGAAATGCCAATTTGTGAAACAAGTATTGTCATTCCCTGATATTGTTCCAGCTAAGCAGTCGCGTTTTTCGATAGATCTTAGGAGTATCATTTTTCTTCAATTTCTCTTTCTTTTCGTCAATTTATCATGACAAATTGAACACAAGTGGAGAATAATTAATTGTTAAAATGGATTTTCATTATCTTAACCTTTTTATTATTTATAAGCCATACATAATTATTATAATTATATGTGTGAAAGTTTGCTAATATGATGAAGGCGATTGAACTATTTGCGTCAAGCTTCTTGCTAACTATGATATGATAACAGTTTTCATAACTTAAGATGATTTTCCAATCATTTTCACTAAACTTACGTTGGTCAATTTATTCATGTCGTCGTTGTACGTTGACTAAATGTTGGTATTATTTACTATTTTGTTAAAATTAACCCGTGCTTAAATTCCCAAAAATCCAATTTTAAGGCAGATCTTTTGCTACCAATTGCCATTTATGATGTAATCGAAAAATGTGAGGTCTAATATAGCAGAATCCCATATCTTCATGGAAACACAAGCAGCTTGCCAGGCAATGATGCATTGCCCTAAACAAGCTACGTCATCGCAAAATTGGTTTAAATCAATACCAAAATATGAATTAAAAACGTTTCAAACTATCTCGATTCGCTGACTTAATTTTAATTTTCTTCTAGAATAAACATTATAATGATGGCTAAAGGTATTATTTAATGATATCATTTTCTTCTTAACAATTAATCAAGTAATGCAAAAGTGGGTATTTCTCATTGGAGGCACTAGTGATTTAATTTATTGAATAAAATCACGAGAAATATAATTTAGGGTAATTAGTTAATCTAAATTCTACTATATTGAGAAAACAAGTTGTTTAATTTTTAATGCATCATGAATCTTACGCATAACCGAATACCTTTTATGTATTACATAGTGAAATTACAATATCACTCGTTTCTCGAGAGTTTAAGAATAAAAAATATTTAATAGTAAAACGAAAAATGTCTAAAAGTAGCATCAACGGCTATATTAGCCTCATACCCATTAAAAATTTGAGGCCTTCCCAAATCCCGTATGAAAATAAAAAATATAACCGTTATAAGATTCACACAAAAAATAAAAAGTCAAATATGATAATTTGATGTGATGGATAACAGTCATATTTTTTATTTTTACGGTCAAAGAATGAAAATCAAACGACCCATAGAAATTAACAACTAATAATTGAAACAAATTTGAGGCCTTTCCAAATCCCATATGGTAAAACGTTCAAGAAAGGGAAGTAATTATCGTAATTTCTAGATGAATAATAATGTTTAGCACAACTAAAATAAAAGTATTAGTCTACATGACAATAGTTTGATATTAAATAAAGAAAATACAATTAAATACTTCTCATTAAGACTGTGTTTGAGCCAGAAAATATTTTGAAACAGTAAATTGATGGAGAATGTATAATAAAAAAAAGGAAAAACTTTTTATTTACGTGTAACATTATTTTACTGAAGAATATATTGTTGGAAAGAAAATAGAAAAAAATGTATTTAAAAAAAAAAAAAAAAGAATCAAATACACCCTAATCTCGTTTAAACTGGTGTTATGGACCACTGATACTAATATTTTACTCTTCTTACACCAGAATCTCCGCGTGTAGTTTAATCTGGCATCAACTTACAAAATTAATTAAATAAAAGTCATAATTAGCAATTACATACAATTATACATAACTGTTGAATTTTTAATTTGGAAAAGGTTTTCCATTGCTAAATAAAGCAAATGAAAGAGAAATCTCTCTGTGGATTCCTGTACTAATGGCGAATGATGCTTTCACAGCATAAAGTGGAAATCAAAGTAGGCTTCTTCTTCAACTATAGGGTCACTGTGCTGTTATTGGCACCATATGCTATTCTACTGAATTCCGTACGTTGGATTTCATCGGTACAAACACTCTATCTTTTCATATAGGATTTGTATTTTTTTTCCTGGGATTTGATTGGCGTAATAATGGTAAAAGACTTTAGAGTTTCTTGAATTGTTTTGTTTTTACTGGAAAAGGATTCTTATGGATCGGTTTGGTGCGTTGAAATTTAATGTTTCTCATAGGGGTTCTCGATTATTTTAATTCTACAATTTTGATTTACTTTTGATGGGGAAGAGGACATTGCTCTTTTTCCGGGGAGCTAGTTATGAGGGTCATTGCGTACTATAAGTACTTTGTTGGCAGTTTAGTGAAGAGTTGAGATCTTTTGCCTTTTGATAATGCAGAATTATTTCCTTTCACGTAATTGATTCTTGTTTCTAGGTGAAATATAAGATTTGTCAACTTATAATATATTGTATTCTTTGATCTTCTTTTGTTTTATTGGGTGAGGTAGTAATAATTTTGTGATTAAGTTTGATTTGAGATTAGGAGTAAACTGTGCTTTATCGACATGTGCATTTGAAAATTGGATAGGAAAATCAATCAGAAATTAGAATTCGTAAGTTGTGATTTAGAATTGTCCTCTGGTTGGCTACCTAACAAAGTTTGGTGGCTACTGAAAAGACTGTTCTCCTGTATAGATTGATCATGTTTTGTTTGTCTTTAATGTAGAGCTTATAATTCGGTCTCTTTTCAGTGCCTTGATATGATTTGATTCTGTAAATGATGTATTGGTGCTTTCTGATTGAAGAAAGACATTTTTAAGAGTGCAGATTTGAAGCAGGTTGAGCTTTGGCAAGAAAAAAAGCCGAGGCAAATGGAGACTGCAAGGTCTTGGTTCAAAAAATTCTGTTTCAGAGAGAAACCCAAGCCTCCAAACAAGAAGAAGGAACATACAACTAATGGGAAGGAAGGTTCAAAAATGTCGGTGAATGAGGAAACACCTTCAAATGCGACTAAGCAGAAGGTCGAGGCTGCGAAGCAGTATATAGAGAAACATTACAAGGAGCAGATGAGGAGCCTTCAAGAGCGAAGGGAGAGGTAATGACCCTAATGTCGCATTCATTGCAATCAGTTTAATTCTCGCTTATTGTTTATGGAGATGTTCAAGCCCTTGTCTATATCATTTTACATTTTTGTTGGACTCTTGGAAAATTCACCAAATAATATGCTCTATGGGTGCATGCAAGAACATTTGACATGGAACATCCTGGTACATTTGGTCCTTCGAAGTATTTAATTTTCTACTCTGGAATTTCTGCGTGCTTCTTGTTTTCACTTTTGCAGTTCTACGAAGATTTAATATTTCTATACTGGTTGGAGGGTGTAGGGACACTTATCATTTCTATTCAATTACCTTCGTTTTAATATTTAATGTTTTTATAAGTGTGTTTGACCGTGTTATACTGAAGTAGTTTATGAAATGTTAACGATGGGTTTGCAACACATCAATTTCGAAGAAACAGATTGCATAGTTAATACTGTACGCATGATGTTGGAAGTTGGAACATTGTTTTGGTTGCGAGAAGGAACTGGAAAATTGGAGAAATTATCTTCAAATTCAAATTGTCCTTGTAATTTTTTTGGTGTTGATATCTAAAAACATGCCAATTCATAATTCTTATAAATTTTTTCTTCTATCTAATGACACCTTTCGGAGATGCATTTTGTCTTTTGATTGGGTTGAAGTTGAATCAGCTTATATAGATTACGCACATGGTATTTTTAAGGTTTGTAAATTATTCTCAGTGTAAATTAAGTAGTTATGATCTTGATGGAGTGTGTCTATGCTGGTTGGCCTGCTTATCGTTATCTTTATTACCTGATGCAAGCATGTTGTTTTCAAATAGATTAATGAAATGTTAGTTGGTCTTGCCACTGCTGTCTCACATTCCCTGTTTCATGATAACATTTCCTATAGAATAGTTATGAACGGGATTAAATAAAAACTTGGTCTTGCCACAGCTGGTTTGTGTCCTTATTCACGATAACATTTCCTATTTAATAGTTTTGAAGATGATTAAATAGTTGCTAGTTGTTCTTGCCGCTGCTGATGCTTGGTTCTCACTTCTCAATAACATTTCCTATATAATAGCTCATGGTTATTATTGGATATTACTCTTTCAATCAGGCAGTTGCTGAGTTTGAAGCATTGCGTCAGTCAATTATTACTGCCTCTATATTTGCAAGGTCACCGATTTACCAACATTGGCTCGAAGAAATACCAAATAAAGCCAGTATAGTTCTAGCTTATTTGTACACCATAGCACAAGTGCACTGCCCTATGTTTCTATATTCACACTTTTGTCTTTGGAGACTTGTTATGCATGCTCATATAGCATCTTGCGGCAACTACGACCATAATAACTTCACATTTATCTACACACCTGTGATTAACTTGCAACTTTGGACTTTTAAAGTTGTGAATACTGCTTCCTGCTTGAAGTGAAAATTTGTGTTTTTTATGCTTTTAAAAACACCTGGTTCTTCTCATTTGTTGCTGGGAAGGAATTTAAAAGTGATCATTTAGATGAAAGCAATATGTAGAAGATGATTTGAACAGTAGACATTTTGTGGGAATGCATATGTTTAACAGAACGTATTTATCTATGGTATTTTAATGACAAAATTTGAAGTTTTCTCAAACGTGACTTCTTTTATAACTTTAAGAAGTGAATACAATGGATAGGGGAGATTGAGGAATTGAAGAACTTGTCTTTGGAGGTAAATTGCACTGATTAAGAGAGCAAGAAAGAGTTGAGAAAGTGAGAGTAGGGGGATGTGCATGTATGCCTTCTGTGCCACTTATGTGGTTATGTGTCTCTTCATCAGTTTTGGTGGTTTGTGGCTAGATGCTTGTGAGGCTCAGACTCAAAAGCTATAAAGTTAAATTTAGCTGCAAGCTTGGTCGACATCAACTATCGTTCATTAATGCAATTATAATATATTAAATATGACATGTGCAAGGATTATCTTTAATGCGATATAAAGGAAGGTAACTAATAAATCGAATTCAATCCATAAGGGGAGTGACCTTTAAAATTCTTCTGAATTCAGCATTATGATGTCAATTGACGATTTCAAGCATACCAACTGCTACCAATAATCACAATTTTTTGCTCAATGTCAAAGTGCAATTAAAATAGTGTTTTTGACAGTTGATATTTAGTTATAAACAATGGTGCTCATGACATGTAGTGGTCAAAATTATATGCTCTTGGGAAGTCACGTTATTTATAGTTCATGAACCAAGTCCATAATAATAATCCGTACTGCCCGCCCACTCATATGGATGACAAAACTATTATAATGCTTATTAGACCATTGATTATGTGGCTTTGGGTCTTACATATATATAAGAAATATACATAGAAAAAATGGGCTGAGGAGGAGTAAAGAGAGTTGAACCGACCCAATCTCATGAAAACTGGTTACTGAATTACCTATAGGTCTTTAAGTAGTTAGAATGATGAGCTGGTTAATTGTGTTTTCATGCAGGCGTTATTCACTTGAAAAAAAAATGGCTGATGCTGAGGTCCCCGAGGAAGAGCAAAACAATATATTGAAGTACCTGGAAAAAAAGGAAACAGAATATATGCGCCTTCAGAGGCATAAAATGGGTGCCGATGATTTTGAGCCATTAACAATGATAGGAAAGGGTGCATTTGGGGAGGTCTCTCTCTCTCTCTCTCTCCCCCCTCTCTCTAGCTCTCTCCCGTGACATGCGTGCGCGCTGTCTTTCTATCTGTCTTATCTGTTTTCCCCACTCTGATCTGAAGTACTTCCTTCAGCCTTCCCCATTTGCAGAGAATCAAGCAAGAAACAACAGATAATTAGTAAAACTTATGCTAAGGTGGTGTGATGTTGAATTTATACTTTGCGTAAACTGATCAGTTCGTTTCATTTCATTAATCAGAACAGTGCTTGTTTTTTCCAAGAACATTGTGCATAAAGGAAAGGTGTTGTTCAAATATGCTGTTTAGCCTTTAACACAAATGCTGAAAAGTTAAATGTTGATATTTGGATATATTAATATATATTGACTTCTTTCTCTTGATATTATTGGAGCTTCTCAAAATATGAGTTAGAGGATTTAATAGAAAGAATGCTGAGCATTCTTGTTCCTTGATGTTTTCATCATTAGTGGTGAACTGATTCCATACCTGGGGTGTGACATTATTTTGTGGAATCACTTCCTCGTGTGTATTCCCTTTGCTTTATAGAATGTTTCAAGTTATTTAAGGATATAAAATATACATGGAAACTAGTAATTATGTACAAGGAAACTATCTAATTTGCTGTAAGTAAATAATAAACTTCTATTAATACACGCTAATACCCCTCTCAAATCGATGCTGGTGAGTCCACAAGCATCAATTTGCAGACGAGATAATTATGACAATTTTGATTCAAAGATATGGTGATAATATCTGCTACATGTTGAGAAGTAGAAATATGGGAAAGAGTGATGACCTTGGAATCATTGGCGTCCCAAATATAACGAGAGTCCACTTCGATATTTTTGGTGCATTCATGTTACACAGGATTGGCCGCAATTTGAATAGCACTAGTATTGTTACCAGGAAGATGCGTAAGTTGTGATTGAGAGATACTAAGTTTTGCAAGAAGACCACACAACCTCAGAACATGCAACGGACATAGCTAGGTATTCAGCCTCAGTAGAGGACTTAGAAACACTGTCTTGTTTCTTACATTTCCAAGAAACGAGAGCACCACCCAAAAAAATACACCACCTAGTAGTAGATCAACGATAATCATTACAACCAGCCCAGTCAGCATCACTATAAGCTGTGAGCTCAAGATACAACCCCTCGAGAGAAGAAGTGACCACGATGAGGAGCTCCAATAAGATAGCGAATATAATACGATGGATAGCTACCAAATGAAGATGACAAGAGGCGTCCATAAACTTGCTTACAGTATGAACTACAAATGAAATATCAAGACGTGTAATAGTGAGATGGATGAAATTGCCCACCAACTTTCGATAAAGAGTAGGATCTGGAAGAATATCTCATTTATCTTTTCGATATTTAACATTAAGCTCCAACGGCGTATCAACTAAAGAGGCTTCTGATAGATCAGCTAACCCAATTAAGTTTTGAATATACTTATGTTTATTTAAGAAGATCTCCAAATGAAGTAGCTGAGCATTTTCTTTGAGTATAGACATTCTTCAAGAACTCTCACATAGTATGGGCTGACTTGTAAGGCTTGAGATTAAGGACAATCTGCGCATCCGCAAATCCAATGATCTAGGCCATAATTTGAGAATCCTTGATTTTCCACGCAAGATGTTTCTCCATGTGTTTCTCCTGATTAGAGGGTGGAAGACTTCCATCAATGTGTCCCCGTAGATTGCCTTTGCCTTCAACCAATAATTAAAAATGAAATGCCTATGACGAGTAGCTCTTTCCAGTAAAACGAATGCAAGTGGAGTCAGTCTTCTCAACTGACATGATGTAATCTTGTATATGTCGGCCAAAAAAATGAATTAATTACTATTCAAATAAACAATTTTGCCCAGCAAATGTATCTTAGCCTAATAGCCAAATTTGCCCAATTTAAATACACAAATGTGCCCAATAAATGTATCTCAGCCCAACAGTCCAACCGAATATTACAAGCCCAACAATAACCAATTTACACCCCAAAACAAAGAACTCAGCCCAACAATTAAAGAAATTCGGAGGAAACAAATTAGAGAAAATTACACCACAACAACAAGTATTTAAAGATGACAATTCTAAAATCAGATATTAAGTTTATTTGAGTATAAGTTAGGTATTAATAAAACCAGAATTGTAGTCTCTTCCCTCTCGGCTCTCACTAGCACTCTCTCTCTCTCTAAGAATTGTAGTCTCTTTCCTCTTGTCTTTCTCTCTTTCGGTCTCTCCCCTATTCTTGCAACTCGTCATCAGAGCTCCAATGCAAAGCTGACAACAACATTCAAATCGAGGTGGCCATTTACAGGTTAGGGTATGGGGTTATTCAGATCGACGTTCAGATCGCTGTCGCCGCTTATAGAGGTTCACCTTGAATTGAGCCGATTACTTACAAATATGGGGTTATTCCAATTTTCTATTTTTTTCCCTAATTATTGTTGGTGTTATGGAAACGATGGTGGTGGAGGTGGTTTTTGGTGGTTTGTGGGTGATGATGGCGGTGGTCATTCAGGTGTTAATAGAAGCAGTAGTTCTATTGGTAGTATTGCAGGCGGCAGTGGTTTTGTTGCAGGTGATGGTCTTGGTTTTGGTCGACGTGGGATGAGGTGCTTGAAGTGGTGGTTGGAAGTGGTTTTTGTGAAGGTTTGGTGACAATTTTGTGGTGATTTTTGTGATGTTTTGTCGTCGATGATTTACTTGGTTGTTGTGTTGTTAGTGGTGATGGTGGTAGTGTATTAGTGGTGGGTGTGGTGAAATGTTGGTAGTGGATCAATGTCCAATGGTGGTGATGACGAAGGTGTGTGTAGGTCACAATTTGATTGAGTTTTTTTGACCAGATATCTTGAACATGTGACCTATCAAAGTGCACGGGTCATATGTCAAAATGCAAAAGTTACGGTCACAGATACAAGAAATTTGGTCACAGGCCATTTGATCAGGACACAGATCGAAGAGATCTGTTGGATCAAATCAATGTCACATATAACAGGGCACATGTCAAAGCGTATACTTCACAGATAACAAGTTCAAGAGATTTGGTCACAGATCCAAGAAATTTGTTCACGGGCGGTTGAATCAAGTCGTAGGTCACACATCAAGTGCACAGGTCACAGATTCAAGAGATTTGGTCACATACCATTGGCTCAGGTCACAAATCACAAATCTAAGAGATTTGGACACAAGCCATTGGATCAGGTTACATGTCACATGTCATAGTGCACAGTCAAATGTCACAAATTCAAGGGATCTAGTCACATGCCATTGATTTCTCTGACCTTAGTTATCCAAACTGGTCACAAATTCAAATAACCAAATTTTGGCGGTGAAAATTCAAATTATTTGCTCAGTTAAGTGCTCTATAAATTATATCAGAAGCTGTTTTCAATTTTCAATTAAAAAAGGTTTTAGATTATACTAGTATTGCTTGGTCTTAGCACCAATGGAGCTACGATTAGTTCGCCGCTGAAGAAGTCGCCAGCGAGGTGGAGGTTGGAGGGATGTCGGTGGCGGGTGGACGTCAGTGAGTGGGATGGGGGTGGTTAGGGTGGGTGTACGTCGATTGATTTAATTTGATAATATTATTATTTAAAACTAAAAAAAAGGAAAATGAAAACTTGAGTTTTGCATTTTGAAACTTAATCTCTGAGATTTGATTTGGTGCATACTTAATAGATGAGATATGATTTTTTCTTAACAAATTATAACTTGATGAAAAATCTGATGTGCTAAACTGAAGGAATAAACAGTAGCCCAAACAAGTAAGCCTGATAATGGAACAAATGAGAACAACTCACCCACAATGAGAATCAAGAGACCTAGACGTCCGAAGCCATCGGAGACGCCGAACACAATGAACGAAAACTAGTCCATAGACGATGCTTCCGACTGTCGGAAGTCACAGGAGATACGGAATATGCACTGAACGAAGAACAGCCCACAAATGACACTATTGGAAACATGAAGGCCAAACTTTGACTATGAATACTCAACTGTAAACACAATGGCCGAACGATGACTACGATGAACAGAGAAACGTGCACGCACGAGTCAGCCAAATTAGGGCTTTGATACAATGACAATGTTTTGCGAAATCACTTCCTTGTGTGTATTCCCTTTGCTTTATAGAATGTTACAAGTTATTTAAGGATACAAAATATACATGGAAACTAATTATTATGTACAAGGAGACTACCTCATTTGCTGTAAGTAAATAATAAGCTTCTAATAATTCACGCTAATAGGGTGAAATTGCACCATTCGGAACTTGAGTATTTGCTGAAAAGATGTAAAAAATCTGCTTTTATTTGGTTCAGGAATTGCTGCTGCTTGTTGTCTCTTTAACCAGTGGGAGAAAATAATATTATTCTGCAAATGCTGTTATTATACTCTTTACAGAACTTCCCATTTTGCAGTCATTGACTTGATTTCCTTCCTGTGGTGCAGGTTAGATTATGTCGTGAGAAGTCAACTGGTCACGTATATGCAATGAAGAAGCTTAAGAAGTCAGAGATGCTTCGCAGAGGCCAGGTATGATTTATTTTGCACACATGATATTAAAGTTAGGAATTATTGTGCATTTGTGTTTGCTCCTACTATTCCCTTTGTGTATGTGTCCAGGTTGAACATGTCAAGGCAGAAAGGAATCTGCTTGCAGAAGTTGATAGCAATTGCATTGTCAAACTTTATTGTTCTTTCCAAGACGAGGAATATCTTTATCTTATAATGGAATATCTCCCTGGTGGGGATATGATGACTTTGCTTATGCGCAAGGATATATTAATTGAGGAGGACGCCAAGTTTTACGTTGGAGAAACAGTGCTTGCCATTGAGTCTATCCACAAACATAATTACATTCATAGGTAGATACTAATATTTTGTTGGCAGGTGTTTTTCCATATTGTCTTAATTTTCTAGTTTTATATCAGGCAGTGTTTGTTTCTTCATAATTTTGCAGAGATATCAAGCCTGATAACTTGCTTCTTGATAGAGATGGACACATGAAATTGTCAGATTTTGGATTATGTAAACCGTTGGATTGCAGCAACATTCAAGAAAAGGATTTCTCAGTAGGAAATAACTACAGTGGGGCTCTACAAAGTGATGGCTGTCCTCCGGCACCGAAGCGTACTCAACAAGAGCAACTGCAGCATTGGCAGAGGAACAGGAGGATGCTTGTAAGCTTCTCACCTACATGACTGTCATTCCCATTCCTGAGAAGCTGCCTTTCTTTTTTCCCTACAAAGAAAAAAGCTATAGTAAGATATGAATAGGAGAACAATCCTTTCCTATATCATGACTACAATTCTCATATGAATAGAACAATCCTGATATGTATAAAAGGAACAAATCTCATATGTCAATGGATTGCCCTACAGTTTTCTACGTATAACATTAGTTTTCTGAGCTCTATCATTCAAATCGACGTTCCTCCTGCATGTTGGACTAGAAAGTTTATTTTTTCCACCCTAGTTTCTCAAATTTAGTTTCTCCTCTAGACTGTGAAATGTAATTGCAACTGTTATTCAACAAATCTATCTTGGGTAAGCTGCTAACTTTGCAAAAATATCTAGGGTCTAAGTTCCATCTCCCTTCATGTCCTTTGAAGTTTAAAAAAAATCCAAGGATTCCAGAGATAAGTAGAGATCTTGGATTTCTCAAATGTTTTCTTCTAGGAGATGGTTGTTTGGATTTGCATGTTTCAAATTTCCCGCTGAGGTATAAGGACTGTAAAAATCCGTATTGAAAATCTCTCCTGTTCTAATTCTGTAGGCCTATTCGACTGTTGGGACACCTGATTATATTGCTCCTGAAGTTCTGCTGAAGAAAGGATACGGGATGGAATGTGATTGGTTTGTGTTTGTCCACGTAAAGTTTTTCTCATATTGAACTTAAAAGGAAGCTAGTTTATCCATCTAAATGAGATAGTGTGGACTGCTTACAGGTGGTCTCTAGGGGCTATCATGTACGAAATGCTTGTTGGGTATCCACCTTTCTATTCAGATGAGCCTATGTCTACTTGTAGGAAGGTAATAATGGGTTTTGTGTCATATTTTTCGTTGACACAGAGGAAAGCTTCTGATATATGTAATAGTATTATGTAATAGGTTTCATGTCATACAATTGTATGGAATATGCGTATCTTTACCACTTCTAAAATGTTCTTATAATATTAGGTTTTTGAAATCAATTGTTTCCATTATGCACTTCCTTTTTGTCATTCAAGCTAGTTATCGCTGGTTACATAAAATTCCTTCGAATGGTGTGGGAGACTATGAAACCAAAATTTCCTTTACTTTGCCCTCTATTATGAGCTTGTATCATAGAATTTGCACTAGTTTGTTTTGACGCTTTTGGTTGATATTCCTAATTGGTTTCTAAGATATTGTCATTTAATAAATGTGTGGTCATTGTCCACGTTCCGGCTAATAATTTGTCTTATAAGCTTTCATACTAATTAATATAACGATGAAAGGTAAGTCATTAGCTTCAACATTTCTCAGTTTGTAGGATCCAATTGATAGATTGTAAATGTCCTTCCCATTTTAAGGCGAGGTAGTACAGCAAGCTGAGGATCTTAAGATCTAAAAAAAGACAGCAGTAGATAATGCTGGATAAAGCTTCTACCCAATTTGAATAGTTTCAATCAGATAATAGTTTTGACTTTTCCAGGTCCATATGGGTGCAGGTGAAGAATTAAGCCAAACTTGTAAACTTTTAACCAAATTCTTGACATTTTGATAACCTTGTAATTTCGTAGTGATCTTCTGGCATTGTATGAGAGAAAAAAGATGCTGTAGTGCACTTTCTAGCTTCTCTTTTGTAGGCATTTTGATATTGATGTCAATAGCTTGAGTATCGCTTCTTTATCCAATTTCTGTTTTGATTTGCACATTTATTTTGGTGCAGATAGTGAATTGGAGAACACACTTAAAATTTCCTGAAGAGGCAAAGCTATCCCCGGAAGCCAAAGATCTCATCTGTAAACTCTTATGTAATGTTGAGCAAAGGCTTGGAACAAGAGGCGCTAATGAAATTAAGGTTTTCTGATATGTTTCATTGAGAATCTTTTTTTATAATGGTGTCTAGTAGACTTATAAAAGTTACATGTCACATTGTTATTTTTCTCAGGCTCACCCGTGGTTCGAAGGCATTGAATGGGACACTTTATATCAGATCAAAGCTGCGTTTATTCCAGAAGTTAATGACGAGTTGGATACGCAAAATTTTGAAAAGTTTGAAGAGGTTTTTTTTCCATTTCCATCCATTCTTACATTTGCAGAATTGGTAATTTATTCATTGTCTCAATTTTTTCTCTTGTTTTTGCAGTCAGACAATCAAATTCCAATTACTACAAAATCTGGCCCCTGGAGAAAGGTTTGTACATGATTCTGGATTTAGAATTCGTAGCTACTGTGATTTCTTTGACATAGAAAATCCTTTTCAATGATTTCTGACATGTTGAAGTGGAGAGTTAGTTATGTTATATTCTTGGGATATCTAGCTATATTAATCATGTTCGGCATACAAATAATTAACATAACATTAATATGTACGTGTTCAGTGAATGGCTATGAAACTGCTGCTGTTTGTAATTATCATGATATAGTGACTGTCTACTGATCTAGTGCCCGATCACCCACTAGTTCCTGCAGATTGGCTTTCATGTTTTTTGTAATGTTGTAAAACTGAACCAGACAATCCCATTCGGCCATAAAAATCAGGAACGGGACTGAAATAGAAAAACTGTGAACTGGACGTTTCAACAGAAAACCCATGAACCGTACGGTTTTTCTGGCTTTTATGTTTCCCTTGTTGAGAAAAAACTGTCTTTACACATCTTCACACCATAGGATTATCTACTTTCCTACTTTTTTGGCTTTATTGAAGGAGCTATGTCACCAAAATCCCAAGAAAAAATTTTCCTATAGGCAAAAATTCTTCACACCACATGTGCATAAACTTAAAAAAGAAAGGAAGGAGATGAAAAAAATCCAAGGAGAAATGCACAGAAACTGAAAAGGAAAGAAATAGGTGATAAAGTGAAGAGGAGAAATGTGTAAAAAAGAAAGAAGGGAGGTGAAATAATTGGAAGAGAAGAAATCTGCATTGGGAGGTTTGTGAGACTTTTATTGTTTTGATTCCTTAGAAAGCGGATTAAAGACATCATAATGTTGGAAAGATAAATACTGGTTCCCTGTTTTTAACGAGAGAAATAAGCAGGCATAAATACCAAGAGATTTGATATTCCTTTTTTTTTTTTTTTTTTTTTTTTTTTTTTTTTTTTTTTGATACTGGTCGTATGAAAATTTAGTCTATATTATTATAAAAGTTTTATAGTGTATAAATATTTATTTAATGTATTTATATTTTTACCCTTTGCCTTTCCTGGGTCGATGTTTGTGCTGCTTTTAAAAACATTAGTTTTTTGTGCTATAGCTTTTCAAATACTAATACTAAGAGTGGGTAGAGTGGATACAACAATTCTTCATTGTGTGTGTGTTTTAGCTGCAATTTAATGGAATTCGAGTTTTCTTCGCTCCTTCCAATGGAAATATATAAATTGTTTGATTGGTCCTGGACTATAAGAACAAATATTAGTAAATTGAGGCTTCCTTAGGGAGAGTTCTATTCAGTTTTATTGTCAATACTGAAGCATATTGTGTATTTTTAATTTAGTTTGTGACATTATGCTTATGATGTATGCAGACCTAATAAATTTTAGCCATGTTTCCTTGCTGCAGATGCTTTCATCTAAGGATGTCAACTTTATGGGTTACACGTACAAGAACTTTGAAATTGTGAATGACCATGAAGTTCCTGGGATAGGTAACTTGCACTTTCTTGTGATCAGATTAACTCATCCATTTCTAGGATCACAAATCACATGACATGCAGAGATCATATTATTTCTTCATTTATAGTTATGTTTCTTTTAATTGCATGGTATATCAATTATTTTTTTTCTTTTTTATTGCAAATTTAATCACTCTTTTTTTTTCTTTTAATTCACCATTTATGATCTTTTGATTGGTTTCTAAATACCTCTCTTTTTCTTCGTAGCTGAACTGAAGAAGAAAAGCACCAAACCTAAGAGACCTACTGTGAAGTCCCTTTTCAGTAGGATTCTTTTTCCCTTTCTGATAGTTGCATGCTCAAATTTGTTTCTGCTTGTCTATATTCTAACATGGATGTCACCTCCACCTCCACCTCCACCTCCACCTCCACCCCTGTTGTTGTGAAGAGGCACATTTGCAACAGAGCAGAGGGGTGGGGTTAGGAGGAGGGAAGTGATGGTGGGATTGGAGGCGTAGAAGTGAAGGACAAAATCAAAATTTTCTTTAAGGTACAATCAACATTACAAAATTTTGTGTTTGTGGGTGCTAAAGTTCTCATTATAATTTGCTGGATGTATAAACTCAGTTGATTATTCTCATTAGTGTTAACTTGCATCATTGTTTTAAATGTAACAGATGAAGAGTCAAATTCTGCTCATGGAAGTTTTCTCAATTTATTGACCCGCCAATTAGAAATCTCTAAAGAGGATGAATCCTAAACCTTGATGATCTGTTAATAGTAACATGAGACCAACTGTAGCAAAAATGCAGACGAGATTTGATATTCTTTTAGGTTTGTTGGGCTGCTTTCATCTGAATCTATTCAGAAGTGTAAGCATTGATGATGAAGGTGGTTTTGCAGGTATTTGTGCTTTGTGTTGTGTAAATTATATACTGACTGTACATAGTTCTTTTTCCGTGTCTGATATTTGTTGAGTAATTGTTTTCTCATTGGTCAAGCTATAGAGACTGTGGTTCATTGCTTGCTCATGTATTTTTCATCTCAGTACGAAGTCAATTACAGTGAAGACAATTTTGAAAATATTACATTTATATTTGAATTCTTGTTTGTACCCTCTTTTTCCGCAGTTTGTATTTTGGTGTTTAATTTTGCACGTACTGTTGAAACAAGTTTCCAGCTGAGGATTTGCATACCATTTTGTCGTGTAACTTCAGTAATCATCAGTATGTACTGTGGAGACTTATATGCACTGCACTTTCTCTCTCCTAGTCGATATTGAAATTCCCTGTCCAGTTTAGGCTTGTGACCCATATGGCATGTGTACTAGCCTAGTGTTGTAAATAGTTGCCATTTACTTGTTCTCTTGTATACTTGGGAAAGAAGTTTGTCATTGACCCAGTGGATTGACCTTGTATGATTTATACCTGTTGACCGTGATAGAAATTTGATCAACAAATTCCTCTCAACTAATTAGAATTTTCACTTCCTAAACTCATTGATTTAGATGCTCAAAGTGGAACAAAATGAGAAATGACTATTTGGGAGGGAGATATTTGAATTTGCACGATTTTCTTCTCTTAGGCAGGATTATTTATAGATTTCCTCTGGGGCTTTGGAGCCATTTGATAGAATGACAGGTGATGACTTTCTGTTGGTCGATTGGTAACTGATTCTATTATATATTCACATTTCATTCATTGATTTAGAAGTTACATGTTTCAGATTTACTCGTGAATTTAAACGACGATTTTTGCCACCAAAAAAGGGATAGTTCGCCTTTTTTCTCTTTTGCGAGCCTTCTTCTTCTTTGTTGCCTTAGTGCTTTGTTGCCTTCATTTCAGTGCATATAATTCAGAGTTTGGCAGAAAATAGTTCATATGTTGGCAAACTTGCTGTGCTTTTGCATGTTCCACACATGCATCTATGAGGGATT
This sequence comes from Olea europaea var. sylvestris, assembly GCF_002742605.1. NCBI lineage: Eukaryota > Viridiplantae > Streptophyta > Magnoliopsida > Lamiales > Oleaceae > Olea > Olea europaea. The sequence goes on along the minus strand of NC_036256.1, from coordinate 5,309,823 downwards.
ACCATGCAAAGCATAGTTCCAGATATTGTGATAAACCATCATGCATTTCCTTCCCGACAAACGCCCAATCAAGTTCTAGAGGCTGCTAAAGGGATTGCTCTTTTTGAAATGCTTTTGGTCTTCCCCTCATCTTTTAGTTCAAGAGACAGGTCGGGTCAAGTAGCTTAGTTTGCTGAATATGTCTTTTAGCTAGGTTAACAAAGTTTGCAAATGTACTTGTCTTGTGACTTTTCTTTATATCAATGAAAGCTTCTACTTTTATCATACTATTTGTTATTCTAGTCATTTATTTTAGCTTTGTTGATTTTGTACAGTGAAAATCAATCAATATTATCGACTCTGCACAATAGCAATTCAAACAACGTTCTTTTGAGATTGCATAATAAGAGAGAATCGGCTTTATCGAGTTCACTTAACAAAATATTTTATTGATAATATTTCCTCAAGTATATGTTGTTTTAGAGATGTTTAAGCAGTTCGCCATCCTCTCCCACAGACATATATGTTCTTGAGCCGACAACTTCGCTTACTGTATATGATCCTTCTCACTTTAATCCAAACGAATTAGAGCTCATTTCTTTATCTGCGAAAAATACTTTCTTTAGTACCAAATTCTCTACTTCGAAATTTTTCTTGTGAACATAGTTGAAATATTTTTCCATCTTTTTTGGCTTATGGTGAGCTTAACTTGAGAGTCATCTCGCTTTTTTCTAAGTGGTCTAGGTTCGTATTTATAGTTTCCTTGTTTCGTTCCTCATCATATCTTATTTTTCTTTCAAAGTTTAGATCGATTTTGAATAGTGTCATGACTTTCACACCATCGGTTAGGGAGAGGGGTTTCTCCTGTAGCAGTTTTTGTGCAGTTTGGTATGCTCATAGGATTTGTGATAGTTCATCACCGTGTCTAGTTTTCCTTTTAGGATGCTTTTCAATGTGTTATACTATACTTCTACTTATCCATTAGCCTGGGAACAATACGGTTGGAGACTTTCTAGATCCACAGTTCGTCATACATTGCTTTCAAAATTTTCCCTTGAAAATGCCTAATATTATTTGAAATTAGAGAATTTGGTATTTCAAATCGATAGATAATGTTTTTCCATACGAATTAACAAGTATTAGCCTCGGTGATATTTGCAAGGAACTCTCCTTATCCACTTGGAAATAATCTACTGCCACGATTATGAAGCTCATGTTGGATCTTCCTCTAGGCAAAGGTCCAATGAAGTCAATGTCTCACTTGGCAAAGAGCCAAGGGCCAACCTCCTAGTTACTAGCTCTTGCATGGGTTGTCATGGTATAGACGCGAACTTCTAACATTTTTCACATCTTCGGCAAAGTTCATCTTATCTTATCTAATGTTAGGTCAATAATAACCTTATTTCAAGGCCTTCTGCCCTTGAGAGTGCCCACTAGCGTGATTTTCATATATACCTTCGTGGATTTCTTTCATTACATAGGATGCATTGTCTTTGTTTATATACCTGAGCCGATAGAGCGTGTACCATCAATTAAATAAGATATAATCTTGTAGTGTATATCTTGCGGCTCTTACTCCTAGTATTTGTGCTGCCTTTTTATCTTGGGGAGCGTGTCACTTTTTAGATAAGATATAATTTCTTGCATCTATGAGAGTTTATTTTGTATCCATAGGGTTTTAGCCCTTTTTTGGCTGATTGGCGATTTCGATAACATTTATATAAGTACTTCTAAATAGCTTTGCGTCCTTTGAACTTGTTAGTTTCAATAAAGTGTCTGTGTGTTGTTTTCCTCTCTAGGGATTTGAGTGAGCTCAAACTTGCTAAGGCATTAGGACGGCTTTATAGCCTCTATGAGATAAGTGGCCATTGTTTTATCCTTGGTTGTGGACTTTTCATTCGCTTGATTTACCACCGACTGCGAATCGTTTCTTATTTCTATCATAATGATTCAATTGACTTTTTCAAATGTTTTTGGTTATCAGGAAGATATCGGATCAAAGCTTGACCTTGCTACTCATTAATAACGTATGTGACCAATCGACTTTAGGTCCCTAGTCATGTCAGACATTATCCTTACGTGATGTTTGATGTTATGATAAGAAGATTTCTTTTAAGTGTCAAACTTTATTGTCAGCTTTCTTAATCTCGTTACTCCAGTACCACCACATTTCTATCTTAAATATACCCAAATGTCATGAACAGTCGAGAATTGTTCACACTCGTGAATGAGATCATCCACCACAAAACTTACATAGATTGCGTGAATAGTGAAATCTTTCTTTTTACATGACTGGTATATTTTTTTATCTCTTCGATGTTGAGTAGATGACTCGTACCTAGATCTTCATCATGGGGTTAATGTCCTCGAGAGCGTCATTTTCTTTCGGTACTTACCAAATTTTATGGCGCTAAGTATTATAGTTATCGTCATTCCATTCGTCACCTTATCAAAGTCAGTAATGATATTTTTTGATACCGTGTTTGTCAAAGTTTTAGAGACAATCTTTTAAATGTCCATTTATGCACATAGATCAACTTCCACTAATGCAAATTGAGATTTTTGATAATTTAACATTAGGTATAGAGTCCAAATTTCACTAAGTTAATAATCATCCATTATCCTATGTTTCATTACCATAAAAATTAATTTCACAAAGCAATATCATAAGTTCTACCTATCTTAAGAACCATCACTAAATTAAATAATTAATCATGTATGATGTGAATAAGACATATTGATTATATGTAAGAAAAACATAATACATATATCAATGAGAAGATGTCAAATAGGTACGTGCGATCACGTTAAACTCTTCTATACAATTACTGGACATGATAAGAGCATTACATTCAAAATTTGATCAAACAACTATAGGCTATTGTAGATGACTTATCCAGAATTTTAATTGCAAAATCATGCCAATGACGGGGAAGTGTTGTCATTGGATGATATACATATTTGCATTACGTATATACTGTCTAAAATACATCATTTCTATATGTATTGATTTGAGATGTTTTATGTGTTGTACCAAGTTATGCCGTGAATCCGTTCTATAGTTTAATAAGCACGTAATTTTTCAACACGTTCCACAGCCCATACTTTTTTAGCCTTCCCTCTAGGGATGCTAAAAGTGTGAATAAATTCAGTATATCAGATTAAGCATAAAAAAAAAGTTAAAAATGATCACATAACCTAATCAAGACTTACACTACTCATTAATGTAGAAAATGTGGTATTTTAAATAATTTCAGAGTATTTTTAATTTTTAAAAAATTGATAGCATCTCAAAAATTAACTCCCATTAGATAAATACCACTTAATAAATATTATTGATTTTATAAAAAAAAAAAAAAGGTTTGTTCAAGTTAAAAAATATTTTTAATACTTTTTACAATTTTTTTTAGCAATCAAATAGTGAAAAATATTTTTAATTATCTGAAATTTAATTTAATTATACAGAAAATCAAGAATATTACAGTAACCAACCTGCAATTTTCAGATTTGCAATGAAGGTTCGTACGCAATCCAACGCATTGGCAAATGTTTCGGTTTTTATTTTTTTTGGGAAAAATACGAAGTCACGTGAACAGCGCCAATCATGTGATTTTTGGGGCCAGAGGCAAACTCCAAAAATTAGCCCCCCCAAATCAACTTAAATACAAAATCCAACAAAACTTATTGTATATTATACAACATATCGTTAACTTAAAACTTAATAGTAAAACAACAAATAAATATATTATATGAAAATTTTATATTATAAAAAAACAAAACTAACAACGTTTCAAATAATCATTTAAATACTATTTGCCTTGTTGTTTTTGAGGCAAAAATATTAATCAAATTTGAATAATTTAGTTATTCTACCATTTCTTTCTTTATTGATAACATAGTTAATCCGTTCAATTTTTCTTGTTACATAGTTGATTGGAGATAAGTCTTGATCAATATCAATTGGAGAAACTTCTTTTCACAAAATATCTCAATTATTTTACAATTAAAGTTTTCAATATAATTATTATGTGCGCCTGTACAATTGATCTTATAATAACCAATCATATAAACCGACCAAGCCACAATTATATAAGCCGACAAAACTTCAAACATTTTTAGTATATTTGATAACAAGTTAGAGCAAGTCATTACTTACTTGATAAGTAGAATTTTGACGAAAATGATAGAATTACGCCGTTGAGAATTCTGCCGTCACAATTCACAAGCTTGAAATAAAAATTTGGAATTAACCACCAATACAAAACCAAAAGTAGAAACCAAAATCAAAACGTTGAGAATAAAAAATATCTATTTTATAATTGAGATTATATTATTGAAAAGTTTTAAATTTAAGTGTAATATTATTTTATTGAAAAACGTGAAATTTAAAAGAAGGGAAAGAAAAATATATTTTAAAAATAATGAGAATCAAACAAAGGCCATGAATGTGCTTGAGCCCAATTTCGTGAAAAGGTATATTTTGTAATCGTGCATTTTGGATAATAAGTGGTTAAAACGTTAGGAAATTTTTTTGATATAGATGTAAATTTATTTTATTCAAAAAATGTGTTACTAAAAATGAATTCGAGAAAAAAAAAAGTTTTTATCGAATGGATGTTAAACAAGGAATCAATCAAACAAGAGCACTAATAAATGCTTGTTTCCTCAAGTTTAGAGCACTAAGTCCTTGTTTGACAATCACACATTCTCACAATAAAATATTTTTCACTTAAATACAAAAAAAAAAATAAAAAATTGTACTCTCAAATCACTCATTTTTCAAAAATTTATTATTCAAAGACTTTTTCTACAGAAAAAATACTGTCAAGCAGGGGCTCAAAGGCAAGCCAATCCAACACCAGATATCTGGACTACCATCAACAAATTAAAGATCAACTTGCAGTTTGGTCCAAAGTCGCTTTTACTCACAAAAAGGATAAGCCCTTTACATGTTCCATTCTTCCTTTTGGTCATTGGATGGTTGTTGAGATGTCAAACTCTAATTTGATACTATTGGACGGTGCCAAGTCTAAGCTCGTTTAGTCTACAGTTAAAATAGTCATTTGACTAAACTTTTTGTGTTTGTGTTCTCATTTAACCTCCTTTGGATGCAATTTATAAATTGATTAATGAATTCAATTGAAGTTAAAATATTAATTTCAATTACACATTAGGTGAGCCTTAGTAATATATTGATTTATAAACTATTAACAAACTTGTCAAATGAAGAATTATGCGGTACGAGCTTTTAAGAATTGTCAACATCTTAATTTTCGAGTTTGAAAGACATTTTCTCAATCTTACTTTATTGGATAATATTTTATTATTTTTCTCTCAAATAACCTTCTCAATAAAACCATCATCAGTTTATACACCATTGGTGTGAAATCAGGGCCGAAGTAGGATTAACCAGCAAGGGGACAACCATTTTTTTTTTATTTTAGGATTAACCAGCAAGGGGACAACCATTTTTTTTTATTTTTTTTTTTCAAATTGAACTTATTAGACAAATCTCAGTTTTTTAAATTAAAAAGGATTGCGCTAATCGGGTCACGTAGAAAAAGCTCCCTACATAACTATGTGAAGCTAATGTTGAATAATTTAACCCTATTCATTATCAATTTAGGAGACGATTTGTCGGAGAAGAAGGTTACCTCAATATAGAGTATTCAACAACAAAAAAAGATCCCAAAAATAGAAGAACGGATACAAATAATAAAAAATACAGCAAAGTGTGTTTAGGTGGTGACAAAATACCCATGAGCATTGTTTCTATCCGATTAAGCCTTAGATATTCAAATATGGATTTAGACTTCTAGGGAGTTATTATACTAGGTAAAACTTGTCGGTTGAGACATTCTAATTTACGTAGAATCATCACACATCGAGGTAGTAACTTTCATTTGCAATAAAACTTGAGTCGGAAATGAATGAGTATGTTACAAAATCAACCTTAAAATAATTTCTCGGGAATGTAGTTGAAAAAACAAATTGGAGGTGTGTAACTTACAAGATAGTAAGCAAATATATGACTATTGAAGGTTGGACGATCACCAACTTAGAAGTTCATGATGATTGAATTGATTATGCGTACACACATCGATTGAGCATTGAATAAGTAAAAATTGATTTTATTTGAATTACTTATAAAATCTTTATGAATTATTCAATGATTTCAATTTTTGATGTAATTTCAACAAAGTTCTCTAATGCATTTATATTTTTATTTGTTTACTTGCTTGCATCTTTTGTCAATAGTCATGCTCGAAATGAACTATTCGTGTGATAAGCATACATTGTTCACTTATTTGGAGCTTCCTTGTTTTCTTATTCATGGCAATTGAGCATATATATACTTAATTTAGTGTAAAACATGTTAATTGTAGGAAAACCCTAAATTTGGATGCATTTAGATTAAATTGATATGAAATAGGTGAAATTGGATCGTAATTGGAGTTGATTCATTTGATGATCAGTCGGATTGGATGGATCAATTAAAAGTATTAAGGGAACAATTGAAAATAAATCACAAGTCTAGAGAGTCAAATTCTAAAGATAAAGTTTGAGGACTAGATTATAATTTTTTGGAACTTACATCGAATCAACAGTTAATGATTTTAGAATGTAGAGGGCTAAATTGTTAAGAATCAAAGTCGAATGACCTTCTATGAAATATTAGGGGACATGAAAGGAATCCAAACCATAATTTAAGGACCAAATGGCATAGAATGAAAGTTTGTGACCAAAGTCATCAATCAAAGTAATTGAGGATAAAATTGCAATTAATGAATTTTTATAAATAGCACTAGAGAATCAAATAGATGTGATCGCAGTCCCTTGTGTGTTCGTACGGTTAAAATCTACGAGCTGAATTGAAGTTTTCCAAATATCCTAATCATGAACGAGACTTCAATTCATTTCAGTTTCGATCATGGAATTAGATCAAAATTAAGGATTATAAATATCATTATTGATGAAAAACAGAGAGATTGCTTGTGGGGATTCATTATTGCCCAAATTATTCAAGCCAATGAGGCTCTTTAGGCTAGAAAATTCATATTTCTTGTTAGAAGAGAGTAAAAGAAGGAAGTTTTGATCCATAATTTCATATATTCATTCAAAGCTTTGTAGAAAGCTTCTTATAAAATATATCCAACCATATTCTATTACATTTATTTCTTGAATTGAAGAAGAATCAAAGGAGAAGAAATCAAGAAGTCATTGAAAAGATTCAAGATTATTTTCCATCTTCGTTCCAATTATTCAATTTTCGACGTTGTTCTATCAATTATTTTGTACGTTTGTAATTAATTTGATGTTCAAGATTATTTCCATCTTCGTTCCAATTATTCAATTTTCGATGATGTTCTATCAATTATTTTGTACGTTTGTAATTAATTTGATGCTTGAACAATTATATAGATGCTATGATTTTGTGGGACTCTACTTTTGAAGTTTTGATATTTCATTCCAGAGGTTTACATTAAAACATATATTTGGTTTTTCAATTAATTAGCTACTAATTGAATTGTCTTGTGATTTCCATTGATAATTAAGAGAATGCATAGGAATTTCGTACGCCGTAATAATAATTGTAAAATCTGATATTGGATAAAGATATGCCACTGCCTTTTTAAAGTTCTTGTATTTTAATGTATTTTTACATTTTCTCATCTGTCATTGAGTTATAGGAATATTACATGTGAGGATAAATTTAGTTCTACTTGAGAAACATTACTAAATGAATTAGGAACATTAATCTTCATATCCGAATATATGTTGTCTAAATCTTGAATTAATATTAAAATGGATACAAGTAGGGAAATTTGTGATTCTAGTATTTGTCGATTATTTAAGTAATCTTTAATTAATTAGCATATATTGATCTGATGATGATTTTTATCCAAATATTATGTTAGCACGAGAAAATTTTTTATAAAATTTTATATACTATTTTATTTATTGAAATTTAAGATTGGCAAATATTTTACTCATTTTTAATAGATTTCTTGGTCGTCATCATTGATAAAACGTGTTAAGTAATAAAAAGTTGTGGAGAAAAATACAAAGAAAAAACTATAGGGATATAAATTCGAAAAACAAAATTAAAGTTGAAAACTCTTATGACAAATAGATTATGTTACCATTGATAAAAAATCTATTGTGAATATAACTATTTCGATCAACTTTTAGGGACATCTTAATCTTTTTTATTTTTTTACAAAAAAAAAAAAGAAAAAAAAGTCCATTAATCCAGAACTTACAAAATTTTGACCACAGTGCAATGAGATGAAAAATGGACATTCTTCCCGATTTCTTCTGTAATTATTTGTGTTAAGAATCAACAAAGTTAAAGTTCTATGTATCCCTTATATGATGGGGGAAGTGTCAAAGCTCTTATTTGGTCCAGTGGTCATACTCATGGCCATAGATCTCCATGAAAAGGTGTCGTGAGCAACGAATCAGTCGCTAAAAAACCTAAAATTAATTGATAGAGATAATAATAATTAAAAAAAAAAGAGAGAGAGAGCACGAAAAATAAAAAGTGTATTAATGGTTCTACAAAGGACTAATTGTTTTATCCGAATATATATATTTTAAATAGGACAAGAAAAAAAAAATGCCTTGTTCTTCCCCCCTTTTTGTGCTTTACTTTATGTAAAAAATAACTCTCTTTGCTAACCACCAACATTCAATGTATTTGTTCTTTCTAAAAATGAAAAAGCATGTTATTCTACACCATTCCAATTGAAATACCTCATTTAACTTTTTTTTTTCTTTTTCTTTTTTCGATGGCAGAATATTGTTCAAAGAATTTTCATTTTCATTTTCTGTATTGTCGAGTCATATGTAATTAAGGAAGAAGACAAAATAGAAAGGGCCTGAACAGCCCCACATCCCCTGCTGGCCAGGGATTTTAATTCCTGCTTGTCTATTTACTATTGTATTATAAGAGTGTTTGGTGGGGATAGGGATGACAATTGTGTTCGTCGGCTTAGATCATCCGTGGCTCAACTTGACAAAAGTTCGAGCCTGCTCGACTTGAGGTTCGGGCCGAGCCCCATTTTTAGGCGTCGGGCAAAGTCGGAGCCAGTCCGTGTGGCTTGCCGGTTCGGGAGAACCGAGCATATATTTAGAAAACTAAAAAAAAATAATTAAAGGCAGCAACACACTGCCTTAAAAGGCAGTGTTGCTGTTGCCGGGGCCGAAAAGGTCCGAGTCGAAAGTTCGGATTGAGCCTAATTTTTTTTACTAAGCTTTTGCTCTGCTCGGGCCAAGAATAAAGCTTTGGACATTTTGCTTGAGCCGAACCCGAGCCTAGAATTTCGGCTCGTGACATCTCTAGGTAGAGATTAAAATTAGATTTTTAAAAGATTATGATGGAAGCTCTTGAAATGTATGACTGAAAAATTGTGGGATCCATGAAAAATGTAGTTAATATTGATTATTTGTTTTCGACTTAGAGTAAAATCAGATTTTAATCATAATCAAGCAGATTCTATTTTTAATATGATATTTTTTATAATACGATTTCAGTTGTAAAACATAAAAATTAATAAAACAAGAGTCATGATGGATTCGAAGGACCACATCCCCAACCCCGAGCTAGGAAAAAGGACTTTTACCCCGACACCAGACCAACTCCTTGACTAGCTATGGAATTCTTGTCGTATTCGAGGTGGTGCACCATGGTAGGACCGGAGAAAATTACCATCCTTCTATCTAATACTGCATGTTGAATATGACCTTAGAGGTGATTGATGGAATTTTTGGACAATAACGATTAACCTACAATCATACCATATGGGAAAAGGCTTTTTTTCTCTAATAGCTATAGGGAATCAAACCTAATTCATGTCAAGGGGTAGGGTGCCTTTAACCTACCCCTCATTCTCCTCATCCAAACACAAGCATTAACTTGTCACTAACTACTAATTTATTATGATATTAAATTATTTTAGAGGTGTCTTTGGTCACTGGTGGAGGTGGTGGGGGAGGAATAAATGATATAATAATATCCAAAGGAAAGCTTTAACAATGGCCCATTTCATAATTTTCTCTAGAACAAATTATTATACTTTGAATAAAGTGTATTGTAATTATTGCAGACAAAAACTTATCAGAGCCGGACCATGACATTAATTCTATATTAGCAAGATTGCTAATTTGTCGCACTTTTGAACAAGAGGACACTTGAAGACTAATTAATATGACATGATAAGTATCAAGACGATTATCTCAACAAGTTAATCATAGTCAAAATTCAACTAAAATTTTTTTGTTTGTTCGAGAAGTCTCAAAAGAGACGTACATGACTAAAAATAATATATTTGAATATAACACTCGGAATGATCAAGTCGTAGGTAAGAAAAGTTTTGAGTATATGATAAAAGAATTTTGGATCGCATTTCAAAAGGGTCTTATTTATAGGTGAAGACACTTTATAAGAATTGATGCTGGGGTGGAGTCCTAACAAAGAACTATGTGTTAAGATTTGGGGTCCATCTTAATGAGGTCAACTTTATTAAGAGGTGTGGGCCCAAGATCTATTTAAGTTGGTCAATATTTTGGTATTTAACCGATGTGAGATTTATTCCCTTAAAATGCCTTCGCAAGATGGTGCTCTTTTTTAGCAGGTCAGTCTTGAAATCCGTATGCTCATTTTTGAGACTTCATCGGATCGAATAGCTCGTTGGAGCTTACTGGGCTCTAATACTATGTTAAGATTTGTGGTCCATCTTAGTAAGGTCAATCTTATTAAGAGGAGTGATCCAAGATCTATTTAAGTTGGTCATCATTTCAATATTTAACCGATGTGAGATTTATTCCCTTAACACTATGCACCTAAAATAAAAGGTTGAAAAATTTGCATCATTTTTTAGGGTTAGAACCAACTTGTAACTCGAGTAGAGCGTTTCTCCCGTTTTAATAATATATTTGGAGTTATTCCCTTTTTTTTTTTTTCAACCCCAATCTTCCCTAAGCCTAACTTGTAGAGACACCTACCACGTGGAAAGAAAAATTTAATAGTCTTTCTAAGGGTCACTACTCATTTGACACTTTGGCGAGGCGCGTAAGCTTAAAAGCACTTAAAAGTGATATTTTTAACAACATAAAACATGATACTATAAGATAAAATACTTTGAAGTGTCCAAACGTACATCTATTAGGACCCTTCATGCAAGTAGTTTTCCATCTTATAACTAGTGTTGTGTGCAACTCTACTAACAAATATTCTTCCATCTAACTATATCAATAATAATTTTCTTTTTTTCCCTCCAAATTCATCTAGTTGCGATTATTAAATATATCATTTTAGATACCAAGCTGTTGTCAAATCATTATTGTGAAGGAAATTGAGGCATCTATTAAAGAATCGAAAATTCAATTTATGTGATTGCTACTTTAAAGAAGATTCATTTCACTTTATATAGAACCTTTGATTACCATAATCTTACGAAGAATGTGTTTGACCTTGAAACACCATCATGATTCCTACTGTAAATGAAAATTTTGCATTGAAGGTGAATTTAGACTTTGACTCTTAAATGATCATGTTGAATTTCGAAGTTGGATGTGACTCTATTGTTATATATTTATGATATAAATATAAAATGTGAAAGAAATAATCAAATTAGATAAAGTGTCAAAGTGGTGAAAAATGTGGCATCTGTGTGGGACGTCAGGGATTCGAGTCACTCCCCACGCAGATTTGGGCTCTTGAGCTTCTTTTTTGACTAAAATAAATGATTTTTTATTATTTAATGGGTAAAACTAAACAGTATTTTTCGACTATTTATTTTTGCAACAACCCACTAATAGTCATTAAAATATCCACTACTCAGTCATTAAAATTCTGAATTAATCTCTGATCATGGTGTAGACTGTTACTTCCATCCTACCTATATAAATCCATATCTCGTTTTGGAAAAAATATACACAAAAAAGAAAATAGAAAAATTCTCTTGTATCAATCCTTCATATTCTGAATTTCTTATACTCAGGTTTTTACATATATTCTGAAGTACAATTAAGAGTTTTGGAAAAATCATTCGTGATTGCTGCACAAATAGTTTACAATCGTTGTATCCTGGGAGTGATTGTCCACAAAGGTCCCAACAATTATCGACGAGCAATTTCACTTTAGGACATCGTGCTGTCACAAGACTCGATCGGACGATAAATTTTATATTTCTGCATTTTATAGTTCTGAACATTATTGCAACTAATTATTTTTTCCAACACCTATTTGTCGACAAGTTCTGCCTCCGCTCTCCTCCCCGTGCAAGTTTCATCCGTATATGGAACGCACATGTTAGAGGCGCAAGACATAAACCTCTCAAGACAAAGATAGGGCAGGCTGCGATTGTGTCCGTGCCCCTGACTCTCAAGTATACAAGACGAATAAAGAAATATATTAGGTGCAGGAGAGGCACAAATAAAGAAGAAAATGAGAGTCGAGATTTATATTTTGACCTTCAAACACCATCAAGATTCCTGCTATAAATGAACATTTTGCTTTGAAGGTGAATTTAGACTTTGACTCTTAAGTGATTATGTTGAATTTCGAATTTGGATGTGACCCCATTAGCCAACAGATTCCGCCTTCACGCTCTTCTTCGTGCAAGTTTCATGTGTATACGGAACGCACATGTGAGAGGCAGAAGACCTAAACCTCTCAAGACAAAGATAAGGTAGGCTGCGATTGTTTCGTGCCTGTGACACTCAAGTATACAAGACGGACAATTAAATATATTAGGTGCCGGAGTGGCACAAACAAAGAAGAGAATGAGAGTCGGGATTTATATTTTTAGTGTGGCGGGATTTATATTTTTAGTGTGGCAACATCAAATTCTTGATTACCTTCAAAAGAACTCGCGTAGCAAAAGAAACTCCAAAACCCACAAAAAGATTGAAAGAAATCCAAAAAAAGTTAAAATCAGAGTTTGAAGCTTTAACCAATGATATATTAAATTAAAGAACTAAAGTAATTGATGAATCTTGACCTCGTAATTACGAAAATCATGAACTTTGCTATAAGTATTGAACGCCACAAAGAGTATGAATCTTTGATGAGTTCTAATTGAGTTCAATTAAGACAAGTAGAAAGCAAATCTCGCTTTTACAATGAAAGAATGTGGCCATATATGCAACTCATAAAAAACTTGAGAAAACCGAAATACTACTGGATAACATCAAAATAATTGAGTTTGATTAAAATAGAAAAACTAGAATTCGAACCTAGCCAAAAAGCATTGCGACCACATGGTTATATTGGTTACGGCCTCATGGAAGAAGTGTATTGCTCTCGGGTTGAAAATCTATAATATTTGTTACTACATTGAATTAAAGCCTTGCAACCACATGGCTTTGCTGAAAATCTCATTCTTCTTTGCCTGAATCAAATGCACCAAGCTTGGTTCCTCTTTCATGCTCAACTTGAAATTTTGTGTATTGCTTGTTGCACTTGATATCTCGGTCCACATAGCTTGGATAAGCCCTTGCATGGCTTCCTCGATCCTTTTTGCTCTTGGTCTTATCATTGCTCCATCTTCAACATGTAATAGATCCTTGCTAACTTGCCTTCCATGATTCTTATCATTGTCCCCTCTCACAAAGATTCGACCTCGAATCTCCACCTGCATTGAAGAGAGAAAGATTAGCAATATTGAAAGTAGCAGATATTTTATGCTCATTTGGAAGATCTAATTTGTTGGTATTGTTGTTAATTTCCCGTACTTGGAATAGTGCATCTCCTCTGGGATGCAATTTAGACCTCTTTTGGGCAGGAAAGCATTCTTTTCTCATGTGTCTCAAACCCAATCACCTAGTTCAAAGGTAACACACCTCCTTCCTTTATTAGCTTGAGATGCATATATTCGTTATTCTTCTCAATTTGAAGTTAAACCTTTTCATGAATTGACCTTATTAATTCACTTTCTTCTTCCCATCTAGACTACCTATTTCATCAATCAAAATTACATCCAAATGAGTTAATGGATTAAAACAATACACAATTTCAAAAGGAGAATAAGAAGTAGTAGACTGTAAGGCCCTACTATAAGCAAACTTTATAAATGACAAGCAATCCTCCCAACTTTTAGAGCGCAAGAGTTGAGTTAATGCTCTAGTAACTACCTCAATTTGTCAATCTGTATGTGAGTGCCAAGTTGTAGAAAACAATATTTTGGTTCCCAACCTACCTCACAAAACCTCCCAAAAGTAATTAAGGAATTTAATATCTCTATTAGACATAATACTCCTAGGTATCCCCATGGAGTCACACTATTTCTCTAAAGATCAAGCCACCTATGTTGTATTGGTCAAAAAATAAAATTTTGTTTAATTAATATTGGTACAGTTTTTCATATTTGGGATGTTGAGGGACTAATATGAAAATAAGGTTCAACGTCATTATTTTTATTCGGTAGAATAATCGAGCATTCGAGAATTTTTCATTCAATATTAGACTTGTTTCAAAGCTCATATTAAATGGCAAATTTTAGACTCACGAGAAATTTATATTGTTAACTGCCCAGCAAGCAATGCACATTCTTCGCATTCCATCGTTCTTAGGTACAAGTAGCATTTGTATAGTACATGGACTCATGTTGTCATTGGCATACCCTTTGCTCATTGATTCTTCCACTTGCCTTTGAAGTTTCTTTGTTTCATCCAGATTACTTCTAGAAGCTGGCTAACTTGGAATAACAGCTCTAGGTATAAATTGAATTTGATGTTGCCTTGAATGTGTGGTAACCCATTAGTCATGTCCTCGAAAAACAAGTTTTCAAATTCCTACAATAAAGAAATAGCCAAATTAGAGAGGGTTGGTTAGTTTCCTCAAAATTAAGGAATGGACTCCTTATAAACCAACAATATCAAATGTTGATTTTCTACTAAACCCTCTTTATTTCACTATGTTTTGCAAAAAAAAAATCATTTCTGGCTTTTCTTTTATCTATAAAAACTCTTTTTCTTTTCTCTCTTGTGGCTCCATTCCATTTTTTCTCATTATTTTCAGTCACCTCGCTATTTTCTCTCTATTTCTTTTTCTTCTCTTCCTCGCCTTACAATTTCAATTTACACTCATAGACATGTTTTGGTGTTAATAGAACAAGAGTAAAGGATTTTCTATCTTTTTCACAAAGTTGTACTTATTTTTATGTCCATCGTGTATCACTTTCCTATCATACTACCATGACATTCTCAATAAGATATGTGATTCTTTGCTATACTTCTCAATAGTAGAGCTCACCAAGAGTTTCTTATTAACTCCAACCTCTCCACATTCATTCAACCACTGCAACCTATAGGGTCTAGAATGTTTTAACATAGACAAGCCCAATTTCTCTACAAGAGTAGTACTACCAACATTAGCACAACTCTCCCTATCTATAATCAAACTAAATATTTTGTTATTCACGTAATATATAGCATGAAAGATGTTTCCTCTCCGCTGCTCCATATCGTCCACCTTAATTTGTATGCTAAGAGCAAGCCTCATAACAAGTCCTTCACCTACCACTTGATACTTTGCTCTATCACCATCACTAACATCCTCCAACTTGGGTATCTCATCATTATTAGTATTACTCACCACCTTTCCATTAGCATGCAATATCATTTCATTCGTTTGGACATTGAGATGCAATGTGTCCTGAACTCGAGCATCTAAAACTCTTGATACCCCTATTTCTAGAAAGTTAGGAATTTAACTTGGGTTTTATAGCTAACTACTTAATCTTTTCCCTTTGGTGGTTTGGTCTCAACATTTGAAATAGTCCCATCACTTCTATTACTATTCTACTTCAATTTTCAAGAAGGATTATAACTGAAGAACTGAAGAATACGTAGCTACTCATTTTCATTTTAACTATCTATTCACCTTCATGGCTACATGTAACATGTCCTCCTATTCTACATAATGTTGAAACTCTACTAATTTGGCTATATCTCTATTTAAACTAAAAAATCTAGCCATTTTGGCCTTCCGATCCTCTTCAACATTGGTCCTAATCATCGCTCTCTCCATCTTTTAATAGTATTTCATAGTATTTCTCAACACTGCTTGAACCTTGGCCAAGTCTTTGTAGTTTTTTATGAAGGTCTCTATAATAATGACCGGGTAAAAATCTCTTTCCCGTGATAGTGTTAATTCACCCCATGTTTCTATAGGCCTCTCACGATTCCTCTCCCTATCTATCGTCAATTGATCCTACCATATGATTGCATAATCATTTAACTCTATCACTACTAATTTCACATTTTTCTCCTAAAAATAGTTATAGCAATCAAAAATCAATTCTATCTTTTTCTCCCACTCCAAATACACTTCTAAATCATTTCTACCTTAGAATGAAGGAATCTTCATGTTAATGCTACCTAAATTTCAATCAATTCAATCTCTTCCAAAGCCTCTAGGATCTTTTCTAGGCTCCCTAACACACCTATCTCTTCTTTCCATCATTCTACCCACTTCAACCTCTGATATTTGGGCATCCTTATACTTACTCTCTACTTCATTCTCATCATCGAATCTAGATGTAGGATCACGCCTATCTTGCCTCCTAACATTAGGAACTCCTTTAGGTTGCCCCCTTTATAAGTTGCAATCACTGTACCTTGTCAATTCGTTCTATCCCTAATTTCTTCGAATACCATATTCATATGTTTAAACTGTTGTTGCATAGCTTTCAAGAAGGAAAGAACGAAGGAAATTGAATAAAAACACAACGAAAAAACTTCAAGAAATTGTTTCTTGAAATTGTTCTATGCCTTTTTTCGACAAGATTGATACCAAAGAGTGATATAAGTATTGAACAACTAGAAAGCTTGAATTTCTTGAAAATTTCACCACAAGAATTTCAGAAGGTATTTCTTGAAACTGAATAAACATTATCTTGACTTTATTGAAATTAATAATGCCTTTTCGCATCAAGATTGACACCAAAGAATGATATAGGTATTGAATTACTAGACAGGTTGTATATCTTGAAGATTTTACCACAGGAATTTCAAGGAATTGTCTCTTCAAATTGAATAAGTCTTATCATGATCAACTGCCTTTTTCTTGAGTTTTTTTTAAAATTTTTTCTACTAAATATGCAGAAGATCAACAAAGGTAAGAAAAGAAACTGATGAAAACTCAACGAAGAAGACACAAGAAAATTTTGAATTAGAAAGCACAAAAAGGTAAAGGATAAAAACTTCTTTTTACAGCCAAAACTTTGATATCAACTAATGTGAACCCACATAGTAATAAGAATTTCGGAACCCACAAAAGATTGAAACGAACCCCAAGAAATTCAAATCAGAGTTGAAAGCTTGACTTAATTATTTATTGAATCATAGAACCAAAGTTATTGATGAACCTTGACCACATAATTACAAAAATCACGAACCTTGCTATAAGTGTTGAGCACAACAAAGAGTATAAATCTTTGATAAGTTCTAATTGAGTTCAATTTTGTATGCCCCTTAGTGTACCTCCTTAATGACGTGATAGAGATCTTCCCAGTCGGGCCAATGTTTGATGTCAAGATACTTGGAGGATAAAAAGATCTTTCTCAAAACCAAGTCTTCGACACAGAATGACCTCTTCTTTTTGTTTAGATTTATAATGTCGAGTTATTTTCCTTTGATACGACACTAATTTGATTAAGACTCATCTAAATGTTCATCAAGGAAATTCAACAAAGGCTATCTCAACTTGTCGTTAGTGATTTCATTGAAAGGATGACGATGAGATGGAGGAATGCCCACATCCACTAGGTTCAAACCCATGCCTTATAAGCTATTGAGAAGGGAGTATTCTCGATAGTAATTCTACTAGTGGTCCTTAGGACCTAAAATAAATGGGGAGCTCGTCAAATCATGAACCATTTAAAAGTGTCAAGTTTATACTTGAGGGTGTATTTAATGATTTTGTTGACAATCTCAACTTGACAAGTGCCTTGAGGATGGTATGGAATGGAGAAAATGCTTCTTAATTTCAAGCTTCTCGTAAAGCTTTCTAATCTTGCTATTATCAAAGTGCCTATCATTATTGGAGACCAATGAATAGTAAACTGGCATATAACATTTTTTTAAATGATCTTGAAGGTGTTGGTCTAGGTGATACTTGTTATAGGCTCTGCCTCAACCTACTACGCAAAAAATCAATGTTGCACATGCCTCTTCTAAGGAGAAGAGGCCTTATAAAGTCCACATCCCACTTGGAGAATAACCAAGGACTGATGACAACTTTAAGCTCCTAGGATGGTGACTAAGGAATAGTGGTGAAGTGCTTGCACTTGTCAAACCTCCTCATGTCGTGCATAAAGTCTTTTTTAATGGTAGGCCAGTAGTATCCTTGTGTTTAGGACTTTTTGTGCTAACATTTGCCATCATATATGATTTGCATAGATCCCTTTTTAAATCTCCTTAAAAAAAAAAAAATTAGCTTCCCCGTCTCCGAAACATCTAAGAAGAACAATGGAGAAGCCTCATTTATAAACCACGTTGTCGTTAAACACGAAATGTGTTGCTCAACTCTTCAATTTGCAAGGTTTTTCTTTATCCTCAAGTAGGTCACCATCTTTTAGATAGGCAATGATCAAATCCAATTAGCATTGTCCCTAGAAATCTTCATCATTTTGCAATTTTCCTTGTGGCTTCAACAATTATTTATTGGGTATGATTTTCTGATGTTCAGAGTCCTTGCTTGCCAATTTGGACAGGGAATCTACATTGTTGACGCCGATCTGTGATCTCATTTATGTTGTACCTAATACCTGTTATATCGGCTTGCTAGGTTAGATTATTGAGATCAGCTCGAAATCATGGCCATCGTAGTTTCGACAAACTCCATATTGTAGATTCTTTGTACCTTGTCAAATAACCCAATTGGCTAGGCACACTTGGCAGAAATGATGTCAGCACTGCCCAATTCCACCAATCAATCACCAAGGCTTCCCTATCCTTGGATTGAAACGGCGGCAACCGGCCTCATTAACCAATCAATGGACAGATTGTGCGACACACTATTCAAGCTCGACATTGTAGTTGATTAGATTGACGTGACATAATTTTGACCAAAACCTCCTATAAATAGTAGGAGATGGTTCCTTTCAAAGGGGACACAAAAGAAAAAGTACACAAAAAATGTGATTAAATCGTTTTTGATCAATACAAATTTCCTCTTTTTCTAAAAGTTGGCTCAAAAAATACTCTGAAATTTTTTTGACGTCAACATACACTTGCATCTTTTAGTTACTTGAAGAAGCTCAAAATTTTCAAAGGTAAGAGGTCCATCACTCATTTCAAATAAATGGTCATGCTCTTATCTCTAGACATGAAGTCAACATTGACATGACTCGCTACCAATTTGGAGTCTCTATTAAGTGCAAACCATTTAACTAGCCTCAAAATAGTTAGGAGGGACATATTTGGTAGCCTTGTTTGAGGCATTGTGAAAGGTATGCCCAATACTCAAACTAATAGGGAAATTCCCATCACACATTAGGGGTGGGGACAACGAGGGATTGGATTGGAACATTTTGACTTCTTCGCATGAAAATGAAAAAGTTATTTACCTTGTTAATTGTGTATCTAATAGTGTAGATTCTAAATGAATA
Source organism: Olea europaea var. sylvestris (assembly GCF_002742605.1). Taxonomy (NCBI): domain Eukaryota; kingdom Viridiplantae; phylum Streptophyta; class Magnoliopsida; order Lamiales; family Oleaceae; genus Olea; species Olea europaea. The sequence continues at coordinate 5,290,225 of NC_036256.1, read as the reverse complement.
AGTTTCTATATTTTCAAAAAATCTAGTTCAACAAAATAAATTGTCAAGTGCGTCATTGAAATTTAACGAACTCTTTAAGTTGTATCTTAATTTTATTTGTATTTAAAATTGTTAAATAGCCTAAGTTGTGTTTTATCTTTTGACTTTACAAATACTAATGTACAAGTACCAAAATAATTTAATAATTCAAATTGGCTATACAACAACTGTTTTTTTTAAATGTTTATTTTTCTTTTAAAATACTAGTATACATGTACCAAAATAATTTCTTTACTTTTCTTTAGGCAGCAATAACTGGCTACCTGCCATGCATCAATGTTTTCAATCCTATGCTTGTCAGAAGAGTGTAGTCTAATACACCAAAATGTTGCAATAATTAAACTTATGTGTTCAATATTTGGTAACCTAACCTAATCCTAACCCTAATCCCTGTTTTGATGCAAATTACAGATTATCATTAATAAAAGAGATAATTGCAACAACAGTCCCAAATCTTTTCTTTTTTAAAGACTTTATCAAAATTTTTATTTTTGTGATCCGCAGTCCTAAATCTTTCATTTTATTTCAATAGAAGAACAAATTGATGAATTTTGCCCATTTGACAGTTGGTTAACAAAAATTCAACTGTTTGGCTAAATTTTGACCAATTCGACAGGGTAAAATAGTAATTTTATATTATCCTATATCAAAAACTAAAATAATTAAATAAAAACCCAAAAACAATCGTTAAATTTTGGGATTGAAGCTGTTATTATCATTCTATCATTTTAAAATTGGTCAAAATTTGATCAAATTGTTGATGCTTGATCAACTAATGATCATCTGTCAATTTGTCTTTTTGGTGCAACAAAATGAAATATTTGGTATTGTGGATGACACAGATGAAATTTTTGAATAAAGTTTGCAAAAAAGAAAATATTTGGGGGATCTCAATTACAATTATGCCTTAATAAAAACTACCCACAATCAGGGCAAAACAAAGTTAATAAATTTCGGCCATTGAATTTTCGGTAAAATCTCATTAAGCTACCAAACAAATGAGCTTCAATTTTTTTCTTTTACTCAAGTAAATGAACTTTAATTTAATTTCATTGTTAGTTATTATGTTGGTCATGTTATTACTTTTGACGTCACATTAATTCCCTAGCCCCATTTTTAGGTAAATATGTTACCTAATTATGGCGTGGCTGCAGAATCATGAAATCGAATCGTGAAATTGGAGATGAAGATTAAGCCGTTGTTTGACAACCATTATATATATATATAAACATCTATATGATTAGATTGCACGTATACTTGAAAAATAAAGATACATTAAATTGTTTTAGTTTTTAATGTTCCTGTAAGATTGTGATGTAAAGTTTTGTGACATCTTAACAAGATAAAAAGAGTGACTAACATTCAACATAAACTAAATTATTGTGATCTAATGAAGATAAATTAAAGTTTATTGACCTAACTGAGATTTCATTGAAGTTCAGTTACCAAAATGAAACTAACCCTAATTTATTTTTGTATTCAACTTTTGTCTTATTGTGTAGGGACAAGAATTATTTGACTAAAACCACAAATTATGTGAACGTTATTATGCACTTATTCCTATCAACCCTGCGCAAATTAGCATCATCCATACACTGTAAGACACGTCTGTGGACAACTTTGTAACTTCACGCAATAGTTTATCCCCGCCTTTTTTCCCCTGAAAATTTTAAAGGCTTCTGAAGTAAGAGTCGAGGCTTCTTAAGTGACAAAATTAGCTCAAATGAAGGAAATTTATATCTATGGTTGCTCGAATTGATACAAAATAAAAGAGTAATTGCCTTTGAAATAGCTGGTCCCCTCAGCTCCACCACTGGAAAGGATCATTGATTTCTATTTATAGGAGAGAAGATCACACCACTTGACCGTTCTACATCATTTCAATTATAATGTTATTTTAGAAACGTCCGCCATCGTCCGAATGTCCAATATTTAGATTGATCATTGAGGTCGGCCAATTTGGTCATTTTAACATCTACGTCTCAATTATGACATCAAGTAATGATATATGTTACTAGATAATAATGACTAGCTTGTGATTAGTTGCAAAATAGGTGCTGATATCATGATTGCCACGTGTCTTGTTGGGAGTGGTTGGTGCTGAGGTGGGAAGTGTACCAGGTCTTTATTAATCATGATCTCTCAAATTACGATGGTTAATATTCGATCTTAAACTTTATTTAGTGTAGTCTGTCCTTATTTTGTGTTGACTTAGGTCCCACTATTTTCTTTCTAATTTTAGGTTGGACACCAGCAACATTCAGTCCAATTCAAATTAATCGAGTATAGTGCCAAGCGAAAGACACAAGCATATGAGCCACTTTACTTTGAACGGGGAAAAAATTTGCATGTATATGCAATTTGTATCTTTTAAACGAGCTACTCAAGATCAAATAAAAACAAAAGAATTTCCTGTAAAAACTATTTTTCTCATGCATTTTATGGAATTTATAATTTTTTTTCACCTTTTAACCGTATATATATTTTTTAAAAAGTATCTTTCACTAAAAAAAAAAAAAAAAAAAAAGGGTATGCCAAGCAAGCTGTACATTTTATTACTCTAGTTTGTCCTTAATAATTATTTTTCCATTTCTTTTTAACTTTTCTTCCTAATTATATTCAACTTTTGAGAAATGAAATCCCAGAACTACCCTTCATTTCTCCTCTAATTACCTCAGGCGATATTCGGCGTCGAATCAATTACAGATATTTCTGTCTCCCCCATCCTCTCTGGTCCACTCTCTCGCTCTCTTTCTAAGAAGACGCTCACACACACACTCTCTCTCTCTCTCTCTCTCTCTACATATATATACAGTGTATACACCATTGCTGTGTGGTATATATATGCACACATTATCACGGGCTCTGAGTAGAAAGCTTCTCACAGCACAGAGCTCTTACACTACTAATATTGATGCCCTCTTTTTTCTCTTCCCTTTTTATTATAATACGTAAATGTTGAAGAAGAATTGAAGTTAATTTTATGAATTGTTATTTCTTGAGATCTGAAGCACTAGTGTTTGAAGTCATTTGATGAAAAATGAAGTCGAATACTCGGCTTAGTTCTGCTGTTTTTCAGCTCACTCCAACTCGAACTCGGTATAATTTATACTTTTTTTTTGAAATACTTCAGCTTCGTTCTATTTTTTTGTTTGCTGATGGATTATTGCAGTATTTATGCGACCTTTTGTGTGTTTGTTCGCATATGGTTTTGTTTTTAATCATTTGAGTTGAAGTCCCTCCTCCTTGTGGGCACTCTCCCCTTGCAAGCCAGTTTTAAGTGGACGTTACTTAGTTTTTGGCTGTTTAGTTAATAAAGCTTTCTGTCTTTTGCTTTCCGGAAATTTTGGAATGTATTTGTACATTTACGATGTACGATCCTTGTTGGTTCTATTCCTTTTGATATGGTAAGTACCGCTTCAATTTCCTGGGGATTTCTAATACCAAATTGTATTTCATGGAGTTCAACTATAAAAATGTGAGATGTCCAATTATTTGAATTTTTGTTGATATGTTGAAAATTGATATTGTTGTATTGGTGAGCCATTAACTTAAAATGTAAGGAATTTCGAGGTGCTATTATTGTATAAAAAATGAGTACTTAATATCTCTTAGTTTCCTCTTCTTTCTTTTATTTCTTTAAGGAATTGTTCTTAAAATATTACCGCTCTATGCTTGAGCACTTATCCTTTCATGTTGATAGTGTAGTTGTGATGCAAAGCTCATGGTCTTTTAATTTTCAGGTGTGACTTGTTTATCTTAGCAAATGACAAAAAAGAGAAAATTGCATCAGGATTGCTAAATCCTTTTCTAGCCCACCTAAAGGTTGCTCAAGACCAGGTTGCTAAGGGTGGTTATTCAATTTTACTTGAACCGGAAACTGACGGTGACACAACATGGTTTACAAAGGCCACTCTGGAAAGGTTTGTATGGCAATTTGATGTTCTTCTTGAATCTTGGTGGCATGTTTGTAGTCAATGTAACACAGTTTGCTCATTTTTTCATGTAACATCTTATTGACTTGCTGGAATTTAGTCTTCCTTTTGAGGAAGATAATCTAAATTCTTCCTTTAAAGGAGGAGACGTGATTTAGAATGATGGAAAAATGATGACATTTGTGCCTTTTCACTGATTACATTAAGTCAATAATTTCTAATGATGCTACAAAATGTTTCTGGTAGATATATTCAAGTTTTCATAACATTGATTGCTATGTTGATCTTTGGATTAAGAATTGCTGTTTCTAGTCAACTTGACAACTGATATATCCCTTTCTATCCTGTAGGAGAACTTTTGGACAATATTATTTGGAAGCTTTCTAAGAAAGCACAAAGTTGGAACAGTTCATTTAATATTAGTGTTCATCCGTCAAACAATAAGATCGAGTGCAGTGCAGAGCTGCACTCTTAAGCTGGCACTTTTTTAACACTGTTGCATGAAATAAATCCAACATATCTTTTATCAGAGTAGAGCAATCTCATTCCAAAAGACCATCTTCTGTGCCATTTTGCTCAAAAGACAAAACTTTTATGCAAATACATGCCTGAGATGTGCTTATGAGGAAAAAAGCCAGCCCTTTATGTATATCCTCTAACTGTTGCTGAATTTGCAATTAAACTGAATTAGATTCCTACAATCAAAATAACTTGCATTGCTAATACTTCTATGGGGACTTCCTTGTATCAATAATCTAAATGCATTTAATAGCACCACATAGCTCAGCTGTATTCTTTGCCTGTTATATAGGATAGTTTTTTTAACTTATAGAATCCCTGTAAAAGATTAAAGCTTTTCCATCATGAATGTTTTTGCTGTGAGGGGCATTGCTTGGTATTTTCTTTTCCTTTCGCAATACCAGATGAAAGATTCTAATACAAATGCTGCATTAATAGGTTTGTTCGATTTGTGAGCACTCCAGAAATATTGGAGCGTGTGCACACCATAGAATCTGAGATCTTACAGCTCGAGGAGGCGATTGCCTTACAAAGCAGCAATGATAATGGGCACAGCGTTGTAAAAGCACTGCAATAATTTCTTCTTTGTACTTAATCAACACCAGTTTTATGATTTTTCTTTTAATGTATTATGTACGTTTAACAGGTAGAAAACCATGAAGGAAAGCCTTTAGGCAGCTGCGAAGGTATTGGAATGAGCACATTTGTATATCTTCATGTTTTATGTACAAAAAAATTGTTTTCATATTTGTTTACTTGCTTGAGAAGGGATATACAATCTTTAGAGGTTTCTATTACACAACATTTAGCTTCACCCTTTCTTTCTGCCTATCTCAGTTTGTTTATTTGCTCCTCCCTTATGTCTGCATATTTGTGAATATTATTTTTTTCCAAAATTTTCCCATCAAGTAAAACATAATACTGGTAAATGATAACAGTGTTAACACCGAAAATTTTCCACAGGTAAGAAATCTTTGCCTGATGGTGGTGACGAAAAAGCGATTGTCCTTTACAAGGTGACTAGGCATTCAGTATTTTCTTCATTTGTTGCACTGGATTATATGTTCACTCTCTGCCTCATTTTACTGACAGCCTGGGGCACAACCACCTGAAGCAAATGGGTCATGCTTGGAGGAGGGGAATTCTAAGTATGCACTGTAAAACCCATCGTTGATTTTCCTATGCTAATTCACATGCTTCTCGTGGCATTACTTAAGTTTGTATTGCACTCCTTTATTCTTCGTGTCAACTGAGATCATTTGAGCTAGAAGTTGTGCATCATTTGTCATGAAAAGTAAGACATTATTGAAATGGGGCAATTTTTGGCAGAGGTCATATGGCGTACTTTACAGTTTAAGATTGACCTGACGTAATACATAGCTTTGCACTGTGGTTATTTTATATTTCTTCCTTAGTATAATTTACAGAAACCACATAACAATGCCCCCGTTTGAGCTCCACTTTTAACAAAAAATGAGTCTTGTAATAGTTTTTTTTTGAGAGCTCCATTTTTAACAAAAAATATGAGTTTTGTAATAGTGATTTTTTTGATATTGTGCGGTTAACGAGGAAAAAGTTTTGGATTTATGTAAATTATTTTATTGGAAGAATGTGAAAATTAGTTTGAGGGAAAGTGCATTTTGAGATAATGGGGCTCAAATAGGGCAATATGTTATTCTAATATCTATCAATTTGTTGTTAAATTTTTTTTCCTCTATATGAATGCTTGGATGTTGAAACATATACAAATTTATGTTAAGCACAAAAACTCCTCCTAGGGGGTATCTTCATAGCTTAACACTTTTTCTAAGCACTTTTTTGGTAAATATTTTAATCTAAATTTTAATCTATGTCAAAGTCAACAATTAATTTTAACCACATTTTATGGGATCCAAAACTTTTCAACCACATATTTCATCGACTTTTATTAAAATCTTCTAAAAATCTTATTTTAATTCCCACCAAACCAGGGCTAACAATCATATGAAATACCAGGATAATTGTCTAACATGCCACATGACATGTCATTTTTAGAGTTACATTTTAATTTTTGACACTCGAGACACATTCCTGACATGTCTCAAACACGCGTCGGACAAACTATTTGATGTCCTGTATTTCATGTTTATAAAATTCTCTGACATCTGAGAGACATGGAAAAATGTTTGTTTGAAAATTTCAAAATTTAGTCCTGATGAAATGCCATGAGTCATGAGTGGCTCCAAAATGTATGTTTAAAATTGTAAGTAGCGTTAAAGCAGGTGATACTTCAAAAAATAAACAAAGAAAGCATTCACCATCCAATTCATCTCATTGGTTGGTACAAATCTACCTTTTGGTAGCATGTAGAGATCCTTAATAGTTTATATTTTAATTGGTTGAAATGTACTGCTAAACAGTAATTATGGAAAAAAAATCATCGAATGACATGTAGTATTTGTTTTGTATCTACTGTATACACTTTTTGGTACATGAATATATTTGTTTCATTAGCACTAGAACTACAACTCAAAATTATCCTAATACCACAAATAATTACTTTGCAAAGTTCAATCATTCAACTTTTAAGATTCAAAATCAAAGCTGAAAAAGAGTATTAATTTGTTTGAAAATAGAAAAGTATAGAGATAATGATATGAAATGTAAATTTTAATGGATGTATCTACAGTGTGTATGTCTTACTTTTTTGGCATAATTTTGTGTGTTGGTGTCCAATCCGTGTCCATCCAGCATAGACCAATTTGAAATGCATTTTTATCTTTATTGTGTATTTGTATTGGGAAATGCTTGACCCCTATTTAAGAAGGGAAGGGATCTGACCTCCATATTCTCAAGGTTATAGATAGACCCTGGACTGTTGAACCCACTTCCAGAGTCATGTAGTGCTTTATTATATAGGATTCAATTTAACTCAAATACAAAAGAAACTCCCTGATACACCCCCCTTGCCACCTTCAGCAACAATAAAGAAGGAAGACCCCATCTTCAACAACAATAAAGAGAAAAAAAAAAAGGAAAGGAAAGAAAAGAAAAGAAAAAAGAAGAAAGCATTTTTCTCAGTTATGAGTGTTTCTTCTTATTGGCATTTTGTTTCTTCTGGCTGCTTATAGACAACTCCTATCTGCATATTTTTGCAAAATAGCTTCTAGATGCTTGCTTGATTACCCATTTGAAGTAACATTTAAACTGGCATATTTAATTATTTAGAATGGTCATTTCATACCATTGTGCCCTTCCATTTGCATGTGTGGAGTGATAGGAAGGTTGTTTGGAAGGAGTCATATCTCTAATAGTATTAGTGACCCTCGAATCTGATTTGTTTATCATTTTTTGCGATTGTCTTAAAATCATCAACAGTGTTCTTGAGCATAGGCAAGTTAGTTTCCTATTTTAAGTGACGTACAACGTAGTTTCAGAAAGAGAAAGAACGATATATTAGGAATTCTAATATCTAATGACTCGATATATTAGGAATTCTAATATCTAATGACTTACTCGTGAACATTAATATTTTGGTGATTGTTCTCTTCTATATGTATTTTAAACATTGTGTTGTAGCAGCTAACTTTCATACGCTAGCTTAATATGTTAATTTTTTGTTTACCTGTTGTAACAGAGTCCAGCTTTTGAAAGTCCTTGAGGCCCGTAAGGCAGTTCTACGTAAAGAACAAGGCATGGCCTTTGCACGTGCTGTAGCTGCAGGATTTGATATTGATCAAATGGCACCACTTGTGTCATTTTCTGAATGCTTTGGAGCCTCACGTTTATTGTAAGCTCAAAATTCTTGTTATGTCCCTGTCCTTCCCAAAAGGTTGTACAAGTGCTATTGATAACCTGAAGGAATTTTTATTTCTAGAAAATTAGCAGAGTAATGACCTATATCCATATGACAGGGAAGCATGCTCGAGGTTCATGCATCTTTGGAAGAGAAAGCATGAAAATGGGCAATGGCTTGAAATTGAAGCAGCAGAAGCTACATCTACTCAGTCGGACTTATCTGCAATGAATACATCTGGTGTTGTTCTTTCTGGTGTAGCCAACACGTATAATGACTCCAATTGCGAATTGGCTTCAGAGAATTATGGTAAATCAGGATCAGACGTTAATGCAGGTGAGAGATAAGTCTTGCTGAGGTGCTTAATAAAAAATATCTTCCCTATCATTGTGTTTGGCTTTTCCAAAATTAAACACCTTCATATTATTTTTCGACCCTTCATTATTCATATCCTTTGTATTGGTTGAAAATGTTGTCTTTGCTTTCCATTACACGTGAATGAGGCATGGTGTAGACAATTTGTTTAATTTTGGTGCCTAACAAGTCAATTCTATAGAGCCTTGCACCTTAAATTTCTTACTAAATGGGCTTTGGTAGAAAATCTATTTGAAACCTGTTTCTCAGAAATTTTCATCTAGTTTGGGTATTTAATTATGAACAAGAACAAAATTAATCACAGTTTCTTGGGATGGATCTTCAGGGGAATTATAGGTGGAGAGACCAGACCTCAGTAACCAGGTTGCTCAGGAGGATGTGCTGCCCTTAAATTGCTGTGTTAGAAATTCAATTGTATGCTAAATACATATATAATTTATCCTGGACTTCATGATGCACTTTATTGTTGTTTTAAGTGATTATAGGAAAATTCCCCCCGACTCACTAAAGATTTCATCTTACCTTCCCAACTATATTCCCATGTGTTTGAATTATCTTATTTACTATATTTAAAGTAGACGACTAAATGTATGGCAAACAATGAATTTCTTTGGATATTATAAAAATTCTTATGAACTGATATTCCCGTATAATCTCTCTGAAATACTATTCATTGTCGGGGTTCGACTGTGTGATAGAGAGGCCATTTTTGGAGGGGTTGAAGTGTTTGTTGATCTTGAGATGCTGATTTTATGCTTGTGAGATAACTAGTCCACCACCTTGACATTCAGAAAGAAATTAGCAACAAAAATAGAGCACTCTGCACAGCAAACCTGACAAGACAATTGCTCATGATATATCAAATCTATAGTTGTTAGTCTTATCTTTATTGTTAATCTTCACGCCTCAATCCTAGACTAGTACGTGTGTCCATCTGTTGTGAATCTTAGGTGTATGATAGGTTGTAGTGTGACAAAATTTATAGGGCCTGACAAGTCTTCAAATTCATACATTGTTTAAAATTGTTCCCCCCCCTCTCTCCCCCCCTATAATTTCATTTTTTCATTATTCATTTATGTTTTCAGTAGATCACTCAGTGCCAACTGGTCAACCAGAATATTCTCAAGGACAGTTTCCTCATATAATGTTTCCTCCATGGCCTGTACATCCTGCACCTGGTGCCGCACCAGTTTTCCAGGCATACCCTGTCCAAGGAATGCCATACTATCAGACTTACACTGGGAATAGCCCTTTATATCAGCCACCTCACCCACCCATGGAGTATTATCATCAAACAGGACAGATGAGACATCCAAATGATGATAGGAGTACCAAAACTGAGTCAGAAATATGGGAGACGGACAGAACAAGATCACAGGATGATATGGAGATTAATGAGGAAGTTTCACACAGTCGGGAACCACATAAAAAGGGTGGACGATTGAGTAAAAAGCAATCAGGCATGGTTGTCATTCGAAACATTAATTACATCACTTCTAAAGCGAAGAAATCTGATAGTGAATCAATCTCAGCTTCTGATTCTGAAACAGACACAGGAAATGAAGATTTTAAGGCTGGTGATGACGATGTAGTACATAAGAATAGTTCGAGATCTTCCAGAAGAAAAGGGAGCTGTCTTAAGTTCACAGATGAGTCATATCTAAATGATAAATCTGCGTTTGTTAGGGAAACAGGTGATGGAGACTGGCAAGCATTTCAAAATTGTTTACTCAGAGGAACTAATGAAGGTACTCGTACTGCCAATGAGGGAATTTTTGCTATGGAAAAAGATGTTAAAATAAAAAGACGAGTAAATGCTGCAGGCAATGATCCGTTGGCTCGTGGTGGACGTGATCCAGGTGAAATACAAGACACTAGGATGATTGATATACACAGAATCAGTGGAAGTATGTCTCAACGGACTAGAGGATCACGTGATGAGGTTCTATTCTCGAGAGGGGATAATGATTTTCTTGGACGGGATGATGAAATTAATATGCAATTTACAGAAACAAATGGGAGGAAGATTTTATCTAGGGGAGCAAATGATGATTTTATAATAGGCAATCGAGAAAACCAATTAAATTTTGGGAATTCATCAGATCCACTAGCTGTGGAAGGTTTTGAGGGTTCCCTCAATAAGATGGATAGAGAATTATCACATGGTCTGGCTGATGAAACATTTATAGTACCATTTGGGTCAATGTCAATAGATCAAGTTGGAGTAGGAGATAGAACTGCTATTAATATGGATTCTGAGTATCAATCAAAGCATCAAAAGTCGGATAGCATTTCTGATGGAATTAGGAACCAAGTCAATTATGAGCCTGTTGATTTGAGCCTGATGCCGGAACGCAGGACTGAAAAGAGTTCATTTGGATATGACCCTGCTCTTGATTATGAAATGCAGGTTTATGGTGAAGGTGAAGATTCTAGTTCAAAGGAGAAAAGGGAAAAAAAAGAAATCAACGTCAAGGGAGGGTCAAGGAAATCTGAGAAGGATAAGAGGTCAAAGGTTCCTTTGGATTCTTCAGATAAGAAAAGAACTGGAGGACCTCTAAGGAAGGGGAAATTACCAAAGACAAGTACTTTAGAGGATGCACGTGCACGTGCGGAGAGGTTAAGATCCTACAAAGCTGATCTCCAGAAAATTAAGAAAGAGAAGGTACATCTAGCCTCTTGTTTCTTTGATACTCTTGAGCACACTTGACTAAGTAGATATAGTATAGATGCTTTGCAATAACCAACATGACTATGTAAACTCGTTCCTCATCAAAGTTATTGTTTTCCTTCTCAGTACTTCTTTCGGGATTACTAGACATGTCATATTTAAGTATTCATGTTTTGGATTCCTTTTTACTCCTATAAACTTCGATGTTCTAAAGCTCATTTCTCTACAGGAAGAGGCAGAACAAAAGCGCCTTGAAGCATTAAAGCTGGAGAGGCAAAAGAGAATTGCAGTGAGAGGCAGCTCCACATCTGTGAAGTTTTCGGTACTCTCACCGCAAACAAAGGCATTTCCTACAAAACTTTCTCCAATTGCTAATGGATCAAAGTTCAGTGATTCAGAACCTGGCTTATCATCACCCTTGCAGAGATCCAAAGTCAGAACTTCACTTGGATCCAGCGAGTCACGAAAATCTGCTAAAGCCAATAAATCAAGTGACAGTAGCCAGTTGGCAGGGGATACGTTGAGTAGGTCAGCATCATCATTGTCTGAGCCGAAAAGAGAAAACAATATTGTTACACTTGATTCAAAGGCTTCCATGGCACGGATCAGGAGATTATCAGAGCCCAAAAAAATCAGCAACCACCCTGTTACTTCAATGAATGTACGAAGTGCTGAAGTAGCTTCAAAGCGAAACCCTGTTACTTCAATGAATGTACGAAGTGCTGAAGTAGCTTCAAAGCGAAAGCTTTCTGAAGGGCCTGAGAGGAACAAAATATCTGCTATCGTTAACCTTGATAAAACTAAGGCTGCAACTCTACCTGAACTGAAGATTAAAACAACAAAATCACCTTTAAATATAGGTCATAACAAATCAGCAGTAAAGGGAACACATAAATTGAATGGAATAAAGCCTACTGAATCTTCTGAAAATGTTGAAGTATCTGTAAATGATCCGGATACTACATATCATAGTGATGTAGAGGACAACCCAATAGTTGAGAAAACTGTTGTGATGCTCGAGTATGAGAAGCCATCTATTCCTATTTTACATTCATCAGAAGAAAAGATGGGGCTACAGTGTCAACATAATGATAGTCATGACACTGGAGAGAAAAGTGGCATGATAACTGCATTTGCTGCCATACATACAGTATCTTCACCCATGGATGGAGTTGATAGAGATCCCCTACCCAGTGAAGACCAAAATCAATCACATTCTTACGAGGTAGAATATTCAAAATTGAGAATTCTTGTGTTTATCGTAAGCTGAAAATTATTTTACTGTAGATTAGAATATATTATTCAACTTTCTGCATGTTTTATATTTTCTTTCTCACATCATTCATATTGATTTTGCTTAACTCTAATATAGGTTCTGAAGAAGGGAAATATACTTTCAATGGAATAGACATGCATACTAAGTTTAAAATTGATGTTAATTAACACTTGTTGAGCATGTTACTGGTTTTCCTTAGGCTTTGTTCAGCAAGTGGGAGTTCGTAGAGGGATACTTAGAGATATGACAATTAATTTTCATGATATGCCCCTTCATTTATGACAAAAAATGAGATGCTCCATTCCATCAAACATGGAATAAAACTTGTGAGGAAGTAGCTGACTTTCTATGATGAATATAGATCTATGTAATTACAATTCAATTGAATAATTTAGAAGTACAACCGTACACACTATGCTACATGTACAAAAAACTATGTTATATCTGGTTTACTGATATATTATACTATGATACAAGGTGAAGAAAGATTATTCAGATGACCCTTCTGGTGCAGCAAACACCATCTCTGCTGAAAAACCTTATCAGGCCCCATATGCTCGTGTCTCCTCCATAGAAGACCCTTGCACTGGAAACTCAGAGTACGGTAATGCACCTACGGCAAGCTCAGAATTGATGTCAAGAGTTGAACAAACTACCAGTGCACATGTTCCTGATGTTAAAATCCTCAGGGTAGGCAAGAATCCAGAAACTTCTGAAAAGACTCGAGTAAAGGAATCAAAAGGTCTTAGACGGCTTTTAATGTTTGGAAAGAAGAATAATTCTTTAACTGCTCTAGATCGAAGTGTTGAATCAGACAGCACAAGTTTTGAGCAGGACGATATTGGAGGACGTACTGCTTCTTCGAGTGAAGGTGATGCCCATTTATCTACCTTTTAAACTTCATTCCAATAAAATAAATAATGCATGGTTCTGCTTAATCTCAAACAATTACCTCATTTAATTAGCATAAGCAAGGTCTTTTAGTGTTGCAAAGATGGTATGCATTTAATCTTAAGCATTAGTTGCACCAAATTGCTTTTTTCCAAATGCCTCATTCTGTAGTATTTCTCAATATTCTGAAAATAAATTATTATTTCGACGATTAGTTCTTCATGATAAAACCATCAAAATATCACCTTACTTTCTGTTGTCTGCCATGACCTTCTAAATGTTTGTCATTTGTGCTCATCAAGCATTCTATTGAAATTGACTCAGTCCTCCAGTTTATAGATTTTAGAGCTGAAAGTCTTGTATAATATTTCATTTTCTTCAAAGTAGGGTACTGTTGAGATTCCAGGATCAAACAAATTCTGCAAGTTGTTACAATACAGATTAAGCCCTTGTTTGGCCCCCCAATTTCTAAAACTCATTTATCCTCGAACTCATTTTCAACAACATATTTTATGATGTCCACAACTTTTATCAACTTTTTAACCACACATTTCGTTAACTTTGATCAAAATCTACTAAAAATTTTATTTTTAGTGAAACCAAACAGGGGTGAAGTATATCTGACACATTCAGTCGACTTTGTCCTGATCATGCAGAATTTTAATAGTTTCATCACTGAACTTCAATTTAACTCTTTTTTTTTTTTTTGTCAGTTCATACATTGAAGAATCTAATCTCACAAGATGGAACACCCACTGCTAGCAATGCTTCGCAGAAGTGTAAGCTTGTGATACCTGTTAAGTTTAATTCTTGAACGGAAATGAAGTCAGGATCTTATTTTATTTCTTTATTTTTGTAAATTTTGCTACAGCTTCTCGCCATTTCTCTTTGTTATCACCCTTTCGGAGCAAGACAAGTGAAAAGAAGCTAGCACAATGAGGAAAAGAAGCTAACAATGATAATATCATTCTTGTTAGAGGTGAAGTGTTGTTTTCGCAGTGACCCTTGTTGACGTGAAATGTGATTTTTATGTTGAATTGTTTAAATCTCCTGTTAATCTGTGTTGAAATACTCTGGAGAATACTGGGATGAAAAATGAAAATAGATCTTTATATATCTGCAAACCGTACTTCAACTGAATTTTCAATGATTTTACGACTCTGTAATAACTACTTTTGAGTTCCTTGTCGGTCCATGAAGGTTTGTCTTCTCGTCTTATAAGCTTGCTGGGCACCATTTCTTTATATTTCGGTCTATAGGCGAGTTTAACTTGGAGCATTTCCATTGCAGCTACGGATTGTTAAAAAAAAATTATGCAACATCGCCAAAATTAACGTTCCTCATAAAATATCTCTAATGCGTGATGAGATGGACAATGTCAAGTTGATGTGGCAGAAATTTGAAGTAGACAATTGTAAGGATTAAGGTGACTGTCGCCATTTAGAAGCTTGGCAAATTATTAATGATGGTTAGAAATAAGCACCCCCACAAAATCTTCGTTTCAATACAAAATACAAGTCCTGGCATCACATAAATAATTATATCTGAACTTGGGGGATTATTGTTACACCTCATAATTTGAAGCATCTAGTGAAAGCCACTTGAAGACAATAGTTAACGGTAACCCAATGGTCAGCATGAAAAAGCTAGTTATCGAAGCACTGTTTCACCATCCCGAAGCGCTATCTCCTTGTTCCAAAGCTTGTCTACCGAAGCGCGCACTCATTATTTCGAAGTGCTATGTCATTGTTTTGAAGCCTGTCTACCTAAGCACTACCTCCCGTTCGAAGCCCTCTTTAAAGTCGAAGCACCCGCTGTCTTTCGAAGAATCTATATAGTATCTCTATGAATGATTGATGTAACGTTTATATTAATAAATGTCAGTATTATTAGCTTATGTGTAGGGTGATTGACCCGTTGTCAATGTATAAAATGCATTGCAGAAAGTGACGTGATGCCTTGGTTAATGAGATGAGACCACATGGTCTTGATCCAATGGTTAGCACGTTAGCCCAAACTCTATGTATAACAACTCTTAACATCTGAAAGAATGCAACATTATATATTTAAAAAAACGATCAAATCTTCTCTTTTGTTTATTCCATTTTTATTTGCTTAAATTTACGTTACTTCTACTTTGGTGGAATTATTTGTGATTGATTGTTTGCTTGTTTGTAATTATCTTTGATCATATTGTTGGTGCTTAAACATATTTGTCTCACGTCATAGAGCATCTCGCCCATTCAAAAGTGTCATCCTTTTTCATCTGAATTTTTGATCAAAATGTGTTGGAATTTGCTTGTGTGGACACGAGTGGGCTCATCATCTGCTGTCCATGTGATCAATACGAAAAACGGGGTAATAGATTGGCGCCGTCTGATGGAAGCCACACATTAAACCACGAAAATTTAGCAGAGAAAAGGCTAGTGGAAAGACAATCTTTGGAGGAATTTCTTGCCGTTGAAGAAAGGTAGGTATTTCTTGAAGGAAGCGTCACCAAGAACTCCAAGAGGAACCATTTTACTAAAGTCAGGTACATTCCTCGAAGAAAGGAATATTGTTCATTGCCAAAAAGCCCAGGTAATTGAAAAGAAGAGTCACTATGAGTTCAAATAATGAAGAATCTACACCTCGTAGGACTAGGGAACACTCTTAAGAAGGGAAATCCTCATGCTACTCCATCAACTTGCCACTGATTTCACTAGCCACATAGGTAAGAAGGATCAAGAGTTGGGTCTAGAATTATCGACAGCAAACATGTAGGACATAACTCAACAAAATATTGCTATGCATGAGTTGTTAAGGAGCATGAAGGGCAGGGAAAATGATACCCATTTCCTTCTTATGCAGCTCAAGGTTCATCCTACACGAACCGTTACAAGGAAGCTACTACCATGATGGCAAGGAAGAGGTTCAAAGCCAAATGACTGATTACCATACTACATCAGGAAGGAAGCCCCTCAGGAATGGGAAGTTAGGATTGATACATCCACAAACTATGATAGTGATTGGCCCAACAAGGTCCCATTAAACTTTCCTCTAAACTACGACCTAGAAGGTGTGTCTTAAAGTCCATAAGTGTCTATACAAGATGAGCCCCCGAAAGCCTAGAAATAGGCAAACCCAACCTTCTCTACCTAGAGAAAGGCAACAGCGACCTCCTCGGTTTGAAACACAAAACCAGCCTGTTTATGACAACATGCCTCAGATCTTCTACCCAGAAATAGGAGTGAAAAGAGGGCAAGCTAGGAACCAAGTAGGACTATCTCAACCATCTTGGGGAACTCAAGTGAGAGAAGATGAAGGTTCTGACAAACTATAAAGGTCTTGTGACCTTGATTATGATGATAACAACCTGCCATTCTCCCAAGGATTAGAGGTGCCCTAATCCCGAACCACTTCGTACTTCTAAAGATTCCCAACTATGATGGAGGAGGCGACCTTGCGAAGCACCTTAACAACTTCAAAACCTACATGAGCCAAGGGGCTCCACTTCTACTATGAAATGCAAAGCCTTCCAATTTATCCTAAGCGAAGCTACTGAAGTGTAATATACTTGACTTCCCGAAGGGAGCATTCGAAATTGGCCAGAATTCAAGAAGGTTTTCTTGGAACGCTTTGCTACTAACAAAGAAGTAAAGGGCCAATACAACGCTTGCAGGACATAAGGCAACAGTAAGGGGAGTCGTAGAAAAACTTTTTATCTCGTTTCGCTGATGAAATGACCTATTGCGTGTAAGTTATCGATAAGGCGGCACTGTCAGCCATAAGAGGTAGGCTGAATATAAATCATCTCTTTTGGAGAGATGTACAAAACAAGGACCCAACCAACTATAATGCCTTGCTGGAAATGATAAGACGAGAGATTATCAATGAAGAATTCAGAGATCATTGAAATAGCACCACCTAAGGACTTTCACTCCCTCAAATGCAACGAGGAAAGGATCCCACCTATCACTTGATGGATCACCAGGTAGGACAGTCAACCTCCCTCAACCTGGACAAGTGCTAGCTACAAAAACACTGTAGTACCTACTTCGGCATATGAGGAAGTGAACTAGCATTGAAACCTACCAAAGAGAACCAAATCAATGATTCTCTCAAATGGGGAAAAGCAGATAACGAAATAGGAACGAAATGTCCCTCTATTGTACCTACCACTACTTATAAAGCTACTGCTAATTATAGAGATATCTCACTACACCCTTCAAATCGACAATCAGAAGAAGAATAGGCATTCCTGAGGAGACACACCCCTCCTTACGCCTGTCAACAACCTAGGAATGATGAGACAAGGCATCCTGTTAGGATTGATCTCTGGCAAAGGCAGGAAAATGATAGGGAAAGACCCAGGAAAGGCCAAAGGCAAAGGATGAGCCACCGACCAATAATGGTCATGAACCCATTCAAGAAACTGACACAATTTTTGAAGGCCTATATGTTAGAGGAGAAACCAGAAACACCCAAAGAAATTATGAAGGGAGGCTAAAGACCCTCCAATGGAAAAATCGACCCACAACTAGGAGACCCATCACTTTCACACAAGATGACACTATCGGCCTGCACTTTCCACATTGCGACTCCCTAGTCGTAAAGGTCATTGTGGCTCAAAATGACCTCAAAAGAATGTGATAGAAAACGGAAGCTTGGTCAACATCTCATTCGGGGCAACCTATGATAAAATGGAAGTTGACCATGAGCTGTCCCCAATAAACTTCCCCTTGTACGGTTTCATTGGTGATGACATCGTCCTAAGAGGGAAAAAATCATTCTAGCAATAGAGATGGGGACGACGCCATTAACTGCTCATCATTTTATGAAGTTTTTGATGGTGGAAAATCGTTCTGTCTACCATATAGTGCTTAAGAGGTTGACATTAAAGGAGCTATGGGTCGTCACATCCATTCACCACTTATATATAAAGTTCCCAACAGAAAACTATATCACTATGATCAGAGGTGATCAAAGAAGTGCAAACAAAGGCTACTCAAATGCTATAAGAAAAGTCGAACCAAGAGACATCAATGTAATCCTAATGAACATTGACATGGATGACCATGAACAAGGGCAAAACCTTGAACAAGGTGAGGACTTCGAAATGATAGACGCCTCTGAAGTAAAGCTACTTTGTAGGTACAATCAACCCCATAATAAGAAAAAACTGCTAAAGAAGCGGCTAACTTTGATGAACTGGATCCCCACATAATGATTGTGAACCTCATACAGCCTCGATTGAAAAATTGGAAAACTTCACGGTGGATTTTAGAGACCCATCCAAATCCTTGCAGGTAAAAAAAAAAACTACCAGTAAAAGCTAAGGAAAAACTGAAGTGTTTCTCGCATAACAACTTGGATATCTTTGCATAGAAATACGAGGACATGGTTGGCATCCATTCAAAGGTTAGTTGTCACCATTTAAAGATTGACCTTAAAGCGACTCCTCAACGGTAGAAAATGAGGGTAATCAGCACGGAGAGGTATGAAGCATTAAAGGATGAAGTTAAGAAGTTAATTGACAATTGCTTCAACCGAGAATCCATTTATCCGAAGTGGGTGTCAAACCCTATCCTTAAAAAAAACCTAATGAAAAGTAGAGGGTATGCATAGATTTTTCCAATCTTAATCAAGCTCGTCCCAAGAATAGTTTTCTGCTTCCACGAATAGATCAACCTGTTGATTCCATTGCTGGGCGTGAACTATTAAGTTTCGTGGATGCTTAGTCAGGCTATAATCAGATCCCAATGCATCTAACGGTTAAAGAGCATAAGTCATTTATAACATACAGATGTCTCTATTACTATAAGATGATGCCCTTTGAACTGATAAATGTTTGGGGAGAGATTGGTTAATAAAATGTTTATTAACCTGATAGGAAAGACAAATGGAGGTCTACGTGGATGATATGTTGGTGAAAAGTTTGAAAGTAGAGGATCATGTCAACACCTTGACGAAGCTTTTCAATTAATACAAAGGTTAGGATGAGACTTAATCCCTTTAAATGCACATTCAGAGTTGCTTCAAGGAAATTTTTAGGCTACAATGTCAATCAAAGAGGCATTGAGGCCAACCCTGAAAGATCAAAGCTCTGATTAGAATGAGGTTACCTTGCAGAGCCTTACTGGACGCATAGCAGCCTCGAGTTGTTTCGTCTCAAAGGTAAAAGATAAATGCCTTCTTTATTTAAGGTTCTAAATTGGGGAATGAATTTCAATGGATGGAAGAGTTTGAAGTAGTCTTGCAAGAGTTCAAAAAACACTTGGGACAAGCTTCCCTCATCTTCAAATCTAAAATTATAGAACCACTGCAACTCTATTTGGCTGTAACCTCTGATGCTATCAACTCGGTGCTTATATGGGAGAAAAGGGGTCACCAATTACTTGTGTATTATGTAGGCAAAGTACTCATCACAACAGAGACCCATTATCAAGACATGGAGAACTGGCTCTCTCTTTTGCAACGACTTTCCGAAAATTGAGGGCATATTTCCAGGCACACACCATACAAGTCCTTACCAACTTCCCCCTCAAGCAAATATTACAAAAACTTAAAGCCTCTGGGAGATTGATGAAATGGGTTGTGAAACTTAGTGAGTTTGACCTTGTTTTCAAGATAAGGACCCCTGTTAAAGGACAAACTTTAGTAGACTTAATAGTAGACTTCACCCATATTTCAGAAATGGAAAAAGAGATAGAACATGCCAAACCTTCCATGTGGAATTTATTTGTTGTTGGCTCCTCGAGGGATACCGGATCAGGGTTAGGAGTGGTCCTAGTTAGTCAAGAAGGATATAAGCTCAAATGTGTCGTGAGGTTCAATTTTAAGGCTACAAACAATGTAGCGGAGTTCGAGACCCTTCTAACTAGCCTCAGATTGATTAAGGAAATGCAAATGAAGAGGCCAGTCATTATTAGTGTCTCACAATTGGTGGCTAGCCAAGTTAATGGCAAGTTCTTAGCAAAGGATAATAGCACGACCATATATCTGAAGTTGATCACGAAATTTGTTCTAGCATTTGAAATGTTTGAGTTGGCATACATCCTGCTAGTGGAGAATGCTCATGTCGACATTCTTTTTAAGTTAGCAAGCAGCAAAGATTATGAACTTTTCACTGTTGTGCCTATAGAGCACCTTCTTAGATCTTCTACTTC
The DNA here is from genome assembly GCF_002742605.1 of Olea europaea var. sylvestris. Classification (NCBI taxonomy): domain Eukaryota; kingdom Viridiplantae; phylum Streptophyta; class Magnoliopsida; order Lamiales; family Oleaceae; genus Olea; species Olea europaea. The sequence continues at coordinate 5,269,596 of NC_036256.1, read as the reverse complement.
TAAATGTAAAGAGGTGATATGGGTCGAGGACACTCCTCTTTAGATTCAACCAATTATAGCATTCCTCAAAGATCAAGCATTACCCTCTGATAAAGAGGAGGTGCATAAGCTTTGAAGACGAGCCGCTCACTTTGTTTTTCAGGATGAAGTGTTATATGAAAGAGGTTTTTGTGGTGAACTGGCCACCTATGTGCTCCAAAAAATTCATGAAGGGGTATGTGGCAATCATATGGAAGGATGGTCCTTAGTACAAAAAGTGTTGAGGTAGGGATACTATTGGCCTACACTAAAAAAGAATGCACAGCAGTTTGTGAGAAAAAAGTGATAAGTGTCAGAGTTTTGCGACTATTCAGAGACAACCTTTCCAAGAGTTAAGTACATTTCTAGCCCCTGGCCATTTGCCAAGTGGGGGATTTGACCTTATAGGACCCCTACCTAAAGGAAGGGATAGTGCTAGCTTCTCAATCATCACTATTGATTATTTCACAAAAAATAGGTTGAAGATGAACCTCTGGCCAAAATTACAAAAGCTAACACTTACAAGTTTTTGTGGAAAAATATTATGGGTCGTTCGCTATTTCCCATTCATTCGTCTCGGATAATGGGCTTAGTTAGACAATAAGAAGGTCATAAACTTATATGAGGAACTAGGAATCAGGAAGCACTTTTCTCCCTCCATCATCCTTAGGCTAATAGACAAGTGGAAGCAGCTAATAAGACCATCAAATATAACCTCAAGAGAAAGTTAGATGCTTCTAAAGGGGCTTCGATCGATGAGTTACTTCAAATCTTATGGGGCCATTCGAACTACTAGTAGGATAGGCATAGGAGAAACTTGTTTCTCAATGACTTATGGTGGTGAGGCCATGAGCCTAGTTGAAGTAGGTTTACTCTCTCCTCGTCGCATATATTTTAACGAAGTATCTAATGATGAGTTGAGGAGATGAGTACTCGATTTTCCTGAAGAAATTAGGGATGAATCCTGACCCAGATTGGCTATTTACTAGCGAAAGATGACTAGGTACTACAATTCTAAGGTTAAGAAGAAGTCATTTCATTTGGACAACCTTGTATGACGAAGAGTATTTCGATACTCTAGAGAGTCAGGAGAGAAAACCCTAGGGTCCTAACTAAGAGGGCCCATACCGCATTAGTGAAGAGGTTCAACCTCGAACCTATGAAATCAAAAGCTTAGATGGAAGAGTATAGCCTTATCCTTGGAACGCAGAGAACCTAAGGAAATATTACCAGTAGAGGATGTAAACACATCTTATGTATGGTTTGATTATATCAAATAAAGTTTGTCATGTTAAATCTTTTTATGGAAAAACACCTTCCATTGACAAGAGTCATGGGAGAAGCCTTTGCATAGATGAATCATCCATTGTGTAGGGAAGCATGCGTACATCGACAAAGAGCTGGATTCCCAAATAAGTGTTGCTTCCTTACTTGTTGAAGTGGACAACTTATGCCCTAAACAACAAAAGGTGTTAAGGAAGCCTCAGCATGGATGAACTACTCAATCCTGTACTAAGGAAAATAAATGAAAAGTATGCGAACTCCCAACACTTGTACAAATTGTGAGTAAACAAAAATCTCGAATAAAAGTTGAAGTACTACAAAGCAATAAAGTATGCAAGAATTTAGTAAAAATACTAAAAATGTCAAAAATACTTCATTCATTAAAAATCATTACAATTGTGGGCTATAAGCCATTTATAATGAATAAAGGTTACATTCCTATCAACTAAATAGGTAGGGGAAGTGGAGGAACAAAGGGAACTATAGCATCGGAAGCCATAGCTTTAGAAGATTTATCTTCCACTGCCTTATCTTCAAGTTATATTACATGGCTATCCTCTTCCAGAGTCTAAAGCTCTTCTTATTCTCCCTCAAAAATCTCTGACCTTAACTCGGAGGTGTTGAAGGTCTAGGAGTTCACTTCAATCTACTTTACCACTTTGGTGTATGTATACCTCCACCAGTACTTAGCAAAGCTTTCATACGCCTCTGTTAGGTGGAAATTGGCAATGTACTATTTCATTCCTCGTTGTCTCCATCTCTTCCGTCAGTCCAGATATTCTGGAGTTGAGCTTACCCACCTAATGCTTCAATTCAGCATTTTTTTATTCGACCTCTCCAAGGCCTAAGCTGCTAACTTCATATGGCGTCAAAAGTCTCCACTCGAGTAGTCATGGAAGCCACTCCACTTTGGAAAATGTGGAGTTCTTCAAATTTTCAATTTTTGTTAAGGTAAAGACGAGTTTCACTGACTCTTCAACCTGCTGCTTCTGGATGGCCTTAGCATCAACTTTGGACATTCTGGCTACCTCCTTGGCCGAGAGATCTTGCTGGCATATTCCTTATTTTTATTTTGACATTTTTTAAATTGGGCACTAGACTCTATTGCAATACCAAATGCCATTACTGTTTGCTCACCATGGTGGTAAACATGTCCACTGCATCGCTGTTACCGTCGAAGGTTTGCCATCAGTCTGTCCAGAATTTGTGGGAAGTGGAGGTTACAGTTTGGACCTCTAGTGGAAGCATCGACAGAACCTTCAGGGCTAGTTCATCTCGTCGTGTGGAGATGAAGAGCATAGGACGATGACTTGCAATAGAAGCAATCGAATCACTTGAGTCCCTTGCCCTATTTAAAGATTCTTGCGTTGGAAGCTCCATGACAGTTGGTCTCTTATGTCCTTCCTTGGCTGCGTTAATGGAAGTCGCTATCATTTTCTCCCCAGTAGGGACTTCAAAGCGAGGTGGTGGGCTGACCATTGACCTACCATCTTCGATAGCGGAGAATTTATGTTTCGTCTTGGGAACGTCCTCCATTTTATTTTTTCCTTTATCTTTAATGAGAGGTTGCCCTTCTCTCTCTTGACCTATTGTATTCTTGCTGCTCCTCTCTACTTGGTCCCTTACCTGTTTTGCTACAACAGAAGATGGGCTTCAGCCCCTTCCTCTCAACAGTGAGGTGGTAGCAAGTATGGAAGCCATGTCAAGGGTAGAATGCCTCATATTTTCAAAATTTTCTGCAACCCAAGACCTTATGTTGGAAAATGGTTTGGGAAACATGAATAGGCATGCCCTCACGAATAGAGGTCTCTTTCTATAGAAAGTTAGTACCCACTAGTTAGACCCAAGCATTGGGGATGAGCGAAATAGGAACCAACCAGTACAACTTAAAAATGGCTAATGAAGAGGCAGAGGAAGTCTTGCCTTTAGAAGAAACTCACTAACGACAACGCATCCCTTCTTAGGAAAGTATGCTCGCTTGTCAGGAGATGGGGCTAGGAGTTCAATGTTATATAGAGTGTTATACTTTTCCTTAAAGTTTACTAGGTAGGATGTAGTTATAATGGAAGGGACTTTAGCAGCCCGCAACCCACCTCGTCCCCTTCCTGACTCTCTCTAGAAGGTAAAACACTCTGGCCAGCCATAATGACTTTAACAAGGTCAATTGTATCGGTATAGTGACCCCCATCTCAGAAGTAACCTAGCTTATATCAAAATCTCCTCGTCAGAATGTGAAAAAGCCATCAAAATGCCAATTAAATTTCTTGTACTTACTAAATTAAACAAAAATATTGAAGAAGAATAGCAAGGTAAAGAAGCAAGAATGAATGAAAATTTCTTAGGGTTTGAAATGTTATGATTTGCAAAGATAAAGTGATTTTTGTCTAAAACTGTTGCCTTTTTCAGGCAAAGGTCATCAATCCTAGCCGTAGGATTTGGATCCGAACCATCCAAGCGTTCATTTAATATTTAATCTGAACATCCACCGCATCTGCCACTTCGTCTCATGTGGTCCAAATTAGAGCATTCGAATAACGCACACGAAGGGCGACTAAATACCATAAAACATGCCTATAATAGTCATCATTTGCGGTGACGGATGCGTGTATTGAATGCGAATTGTTTCACCCTTCTTTTTTTGGAAAGTTACAAGACAAATCATTTTGGCGCAATAATTAAGGATGCCTCGTGTTCCTAATGTTGCCATGAATACGTTTCTTCAAAATTATTATTTCCCTACAGCTTCAGTCAAATGACGACGTGCATTGCCTCACCTTGCATAGCATCGGGATTCTTCACCAATGCAAAACTAGTGAGCAAACAGCCTCAGTTATATGGACCTCAGCTGTGATCAAACTTTGTCAAGATAATAAGAAGCTCCAGAACAGACAGCTTCGAAAAATAACCTCAATATGTATCTTGAATAATTCATCTAATTGCTTTCGAATTCTACTCGTCATGTAAATATTCATAATTAGATTTGGGAGACTATATGATGGTTAAAAATAACCATCTCAACAAAATCGTTGTTTCAATACAAAATAAAGTCCATGCATTACATAAATAATCATGCCTAGACTAGGAGACTATTGTTACACCTCATAATCTAAAGCTCCTAGTGAAAGCCGCGTGGAGACATCTGACAATCAACGGAGACCCAATTGGTCAACATGGAGAAGCCAGTTACCGACGCACTATCTTATTACTCCGAAGCGCTATCTCATTGTTTAGAAACCTATTTACCGAAGTACTATCTCATTATTCTGAAGCTTTATATCATTGTTCCGAAGCCCATCTACTAAAACACTATCTCCTCGTTCAAATCCCTCTTTTAAGTTGAAGCACCTACTGTCTTTCAAAGAATCTTCAGAGTATCTTTAGGAATGATTGATGTAACATTTACATTAACGAATATCAGAATTGCTAGCTTAGGGCGTAAGGCGGCCGACCTATTTTTAATGTATTAAATGTATGGTAGAAAGTAATGTGAGGCCTCGATTAATGAGATGAGATCACGTGATCTTGATCCAATGGTTATCACATCTGCCCAAGCTCTATAAAAAGCAAGTCTTGGAACATTTGAAAGGATGCAACATTATATACTTCTAATCACACTCAATCTTCTCTTTTGCTTATTCTATATTTATTTGCTTGAGTTTAGATTACTTTTACTTTTGTGGAATTGTTTGTGATTGATTGTTTGTTTGTTTGCAATCATATTTGATCATGTTGCCGATGTTTGAATATATTTGTTTCACATCATAAAGCATTTTCCACGTCCAAATGTCTTACTCTTCTTTGTCCGAATCTTTGGTCAAAACGTACTGAAATTTGCTTGCGTGGAAGTGAGTGGATTCGACATCTGTTGTCCATGTGATCATTACGAAAAATGGGGTCAACAATTGATTAGAGAAAGAAAGAATAATACTATCTAGTACCAATGGTGGTATATCACAATTCTAGATGGCTATACATGATATGTTCAATTAAATATTGAATTATATGAATTGTATTTAAGTAAATTTATCTTTTGATGTCTTACAGTTATAATCTTGACTAGTATTTGATACTAGTGGTGCTGTATAATATTATTGAACCATTGGCGAGAAAAAAAAGAAGATAAAGCTTTCTCTCGTATTCAGGAGTGACAAAGTATCACTTTTATTCATATAGACTAGAGGATTGGGCTATGGAAGGAATAGCTGGAGATCAATTTGAATATGTCTGTCTAGTTTTCAAATATAAATGTCATGTAGATTGAAATTTCGTCTATTACATTATTATGTAGATTGTAATTCACCGAAATCCATTGGTGATGTTCTTAATTTGTTTTAGGAAAGTGATATAAAAGTAGGTATACCTTATTGGAGATTCTTTGCAGACAAGGTGACCTTGAGAGGATGGAAAATTGGTTCATTCATCCATGGAGTTGATCCAATGTGGACTTTTATTATGCATGGAGAGAATGGACTATAATGATTATTTCACATCACTCATAAAATTCTTACCTTATTCTAAAAGCTCGTTTGGACAGTCTTTTTACGAGTCAGTTTTAAGAATGAATCTTATGAAATGTGTCTAGAGAATAGCTCCAAACTATGACCGGAAACAATTCCATGTCAACAATGTCCAAAATATCACTCTTATGGAGAAAAAACTCCGGATGGTTGAAAGCAGGCCCAAATTTTAATAATATCATTTCATAATGCCCAAATGTCTATAATATCATTTGATAATTACTTTCCAAGTCTTTACCATAATCTATGGAGTAAACTTTATGTCGATAATAAGCCATATTGGCACATCAATAGCACGAGATTTTGTTTGACATGATTTTGACTTTTACTTTTTTGTAAAAGAACTTTATGAGGAAGTTATTTTGATTTTTGTTTGAATACTAACTTCTAAAAAAGGTATCGATTCTGATAGTACTTTTAGATGAAGTTATATTGAAATAGCTTCCTTTAAAAACTCTTTCAATTATAAAAATTACATTCATAAAATTAGTCAAGCGGATTCAAAAGTAGTTATTGAATTTCAAAATTTTTGAATTCTTATAGGTCATGTCAAACATGCCTGAAATTTCAAGTAGAGAAAGAATCAATTCAGAATCCAACTACAAAATTAGGTCTTGAATAAATTCATATTGCAAAATTCCATCTTCATTCCTTAAGTACGCCAATTGCCACATTTACGAGAAAAAAAAATCCCTATCACTTGATTTAACAGAAGTGAGTTAAGCGGCTTTGGCACGCCAAGGGCTACTAAGCAGTTACATTACACCCATTTCCAGCACACCAACAAAGTTGTGTACACGATATCAATAAGCAAGAAATACATTGATGATGAGAGAGTTTACATGAAGATTATTCTATCTAATTATCAATCAAATAATACCTAATCACTACGTGTTCTAATCTCAGAGAACTCAATTAAAGATTGCAAGAATAGCAAGATAATATAGATGTATCTTACACCAATTAATGATTTTTTACGTGTTCTAAACAAATAACTCCACGCTTCATTATGTTAACAATTCAATGAAACTCTAATAATTATTCCAAGCATTGATAACTAAAGTGAAAACGACAAATAAAAATCAAATTGCAAAATTACAACTTAAAAATTAAAGTCGAAGTTCAAACTAGCTTTCATCGTTCCCTCAAATAAGGAAATTAGTAATACATCATACCTAATGTAAAACGTAAATTGAAATTGTAAAACATGACTGAGTTTTGAATTGCTTCTTGAATTGAGAGAGAGAGAGAGAGAGAGAGAGAGAGAGAGAGAGAGAGAGAGAGAGAGAGAGAGAGAAATTCACCCAAGAAAGCCTCTTTCAATCTTGAATTTAATCCATACAGTGTGCTTTGCTTCGTGTTTTCTTCCCCATATAGAACTTGTTACACCTTCCCCTATAGGCTCCACATCGCCGACCCACTAAAGCCCTTACGATGAAGCCACTTGGACTATTGGAGTTTGTAGATCCGAAGTGCTAAAGTCATACTCACCGAAGCAATCCTATGTCATGGACGAAGCCCAGAAGATAAGTGTATTTGTCTGCTAAAGTTACAAAGCTCAACATAAGTCAAATCCGAAGCCCAACTACAATAGGTGACGATCCACATTTGAGGATCCTTTTGGAATGATTGATGGGATAATGAGTAAAATGTGAAGTCTTATCAATTTAGGCAATGGAGTGACTGTTCTTTGTAAGAGCATCAAATGTGTCACAAGCTAGAAAGTTCAAATTGATGCTTAGGATTATATGCTTTAGCTGAGGAGATGAGGCCACGTGGATTTTCATCCAATGGAAAACTTTTATTTGTAACACTCTAAATACCCCCTCCATGTATCATTTAAAGGTCAATGCAAATCAATACACTTGAAACTACTATTCATCTTCACTTTTGCTGATCATACACTTGTTTTTGCTTGAGTTGAGATTATCTAGTTTTAGTCAAGTTGTTGACGATTGGTTATTATCGTACAATCATTCTCAAAATATATTGTCAGAGCCCGAACATATTTGTCTCGTGATATAAAGCTACTCCCACATCCAAACTCGAAGTATTATTGACTAGTATCCTGTCCATATGTGTTGGAATTTACTTATGTGTGCACGAGTGAGTCCGGTATCTATTGTCTACATCACCCTAACAAAAAACAAGGTCAATAAATTGGTGCGTTCTGTGGGGAAAAGGCACTATAATACCAGTGGAAAAGGTTTTATTTGGAAAATAGTCAAGCATCCCTCTTAAAAAAAGTTTTGTTCTTGAAAAAGATTAAGATGAATCACCAAAGTCGGAAAAAATTTTGATAGTTTAAGAAAAGATGAGTTCTAACCATAATGTTCCCCAGGATGGTAAGGGCAAATAATGATGGAGCGCCATAAGCAGTAGCAACTGCCCCAACAGTTTGGCCCTAGCCTCACCACCATCATAGACGTGGTGGGATGAGGAGGCTATCCAACTCATCAAGGAGATGGCTACAATGAAAACTAATATAAGAAACATCACCAACTAAAATATGGCTATGCAAGAACTCCTGATGCAAATGCAAGGCTAAGGAGGTCTTCCAATCCCTCATTTCGTACCTAAAGAACAATATCCAAATGAGGTTATGGTGTAGATACAAAGAGCCCTATCCTCCAGGCATGTTAGAGGAGGTAATCCACCTGAAAGAGAAGTGGTGATACAAATCCCATAGCAGCGTTGACTATGAAACCCACAACTAGATTATTAAAATCCTAGAAACGCCAATTAAAAGGTTTGAGAGTTTGAACCCGAATCAATACACTAAAAAAATCCAACGAGATCAAAACTTGAAAGACCCTTTGATTACACGATTAAGACCCACACCCAGATTGTAGAACGCCAAAAGATTGTAATTTTTGATAAATTCCAATTGTTAAATGAAGATTGATATGAAGAAAGCAAATTGCCTCTCTATTAGAAATTCTCAAAATAATGTAAGGTAATGTTTTAAAATGAAAGTAAACCTATTTATAGAAAATCTAGAAACTACTTTTAACAGGAATAAATTCTAATCCTAGCTTAAAAACAGAATTCAAGATTACAAGAATATTGTCTATAATAAAATTCTAATGAAATAAGGAAAGTTCACGTAAAAGGAAAAATCTCGCCACCGGAATACACTATGCGACCGCATAATGCATTTGAATGTGGTCGTATAGTTCATTTGAATTGCCACCACCAATTCTTTGCCTATACGCATGCGGTCGCATGCCTTTTTCTACTATGCGACCGCATAGTAGTCACCTGGGCCTCCAACTTCGTTTACTTGTATTGAATTGATTTGATCCACTTTGATTCGGCTCTCGACTTGAATATGAAAGTTGACTCGTTTTGCATCCCAAACGATGTTTTGTCAATTGTTTCTTGAACGAACAATCCAATCCCTTACTTCACTCGCTTTGCCATCGATCGTGTCATCGGTTTGCCTTCGATTATCAACTCTTGGGTTTGTCTTCATTGGACTCGGCTCTTGCATCACGTCATCCCCTCCCTCTTCGAAAAAAATTGTCCTCGATTCTACACTCGTGTCAAAGAGAGAGAGAGAGAGAGAGATCAAACACATTAAAAGTTGCTGAAACATTATACTCATCTGGAAGGTCTAGCTTGTGAGCATTGTTGTTGATCTTCTCAGTGACTTGAAATAGACCGTCTCTCCGCGGTTGCAATTTTGACTTCCTTTGCTCTAGAAAACGTTCCTCTCTAAAATGCACCCAAACCCAATAGCCGGGTTCGAATGTTACCCTTTTTTTGCCTTTGGTTGCCTGTGATGCAACAAGCTTGCTTTTGTTTTCGATTTGCAATATAACCTTTTCATGAAGTGATTTTACCAATTCTGCTTTTCTTTTACTATCTAGACTGCAACACTCATTCATAGGTAACGAAATTAAATTCAAAGAGGTTAAATAATTAAAACCATAAACAACTTCAAAAGATAAAAATGAAGTAGTAGAATGAACAACACGATTATAAGCAAATTCGACGAAAGGTAAACACTTCTCCAAAATTTTTAAGTTCTTATTGATCACTGTGCACAAGAATTGAATCATAGTCCTATTGACTACCTCAGTTTGCCCATCGGTTGTGGGTGGCAAGTTGTAGAAAATAACAATTTCGTGCCTAATTTACCCTACAAAATTGGCCAAAAATGACTCAAGAACTTCACGTCCCTATCTAACACTATACTCTTTGGAACCTCATGCAAACATAAAACCTTTAAAGAACAAATCAGATATATGTGTGGCATCATCGGTTTTGTGACATGGTATAAAGTACACCATTTTACTAAACCTATCTACCACCACAAAAATTGAATTTGTCCTTTCTTAGTCCTAAGTAAACCCAAAACAAAATCCATTGAAATGTCAACCTAAGGTTCACTAGGTGCAGGTAATGGTGTGTATAGTCTCTGAGGTATAATTTTAGACTTAGTCCATTTATAAGTTATGCCAAACTACAAATTCTTCCAACATCAACTTTCATCTTAGGCCAATAGAAATGCTCTCCTAACATCTCCAAAGTCTTTTGTACCCCAAAATGTCCCATTAGTCCACAACTATGTGCTTCTCTCACCAATAACTCTCGTATTAAACAATTTGGAACACATAACCTATTTTCGCGAAACAAATAACCCTCATGTTTAAAGAACTTATCAACTGCCCCTTTGTCACATGACTTGTAAATATCGAAAAAATCTAAATCAGTTTCATACATTTCCTTAATATGTTCAAAACCAAGCAATCTTGCACTTAATGAAGTTATCAAGGTATACATTCGAGAAAACACATTCGCCACTACGTTTTCTTTACCTTGGTTGTACTTGATGACATAGGGAAATGTTCCATTCATCTAGCATGCCTCTTGTTCAACTTTCCTTGACCCCGCAAGTACTTTAATGATTCATGATCGGTGTGAATAACAAACTCCTTCGACTATAAATAGTGCTGCTATGTCTCCAACGTCCGAACAAGAGAGTATAACTCTTTGTCATATGTTGGGTAGTTTAGTGCGGCCCCACTCAGCTTTTCAATGAAATAGGATATCGATCTCATTTCCTGCATTAAGATTGCTCCAGTACCTATTCCTGATACATTATACTCAATCTCGAAAGTTTTGTTAAAATCAGGTAATGCTAAAACAGCTGCTTTACACAATCTATCCTTAATAGTATTTAATGCATGCTCATGTTCATCGCCCCAATGAAAACCCACACTTTTCTTAATGATTTCAATAAGGGATATAGTGATTGTGCTAAAATCTTTTACAAACTGCCTATAAAAACTAGTCAAACCATGAAAACTCCTAACCTCCGTTATGGTTTTAGGTGTAGGCCAATTTTTAATAGCTGTAATCTTTTATTCATCTACTTCTACCTTATTAGCACTAACCACAAAACCTAGAAAGACAACATTTTCCATACAAAATGTGTATTTCTTGAAATTAGCATACATTTGTTCTTTCTTTAACACTACAAGCACACATTTCAAGTGTTCCATATGCTCATTAAGATTTTTGCTATATATTAAAATGCCATCAAAATAAACCACAACAAATTTTTCTATATAAGCATGCAAAACATGATTCATCCAACGAATAAAAATGTTTGGTACATTAGTAAGTCCAAATAGCAAAACCAACCATTCATATAAACCATATTTAGTTTTGGATGCAGTTTTCCACTCATCAACTTTCCTCGTGCAAATTTGATAGTACCCACTCTTAAGATCAATTTTGCTAAAGATACATGCACTATGCAATTCATCCAACATGTCATCTAATCTAGGGATTGGGTGACGATTCTTTACAGTTATATTATTGATGGCTCTGCAATCCACGCAAATTCTCCATGACCCATCTTTCTTTGGCACAAGCAATACTGGTACTGTACATGAACTCATGCTCTCCCTTACATAACCCTTACTCATCAACTCCTCTACCTACCTCTGAAGTTCCTTTGTCTCCTCGGGATTACTTTGATAAGTTGGTAGATTTGGAATAACAACCCCAAAAATGAAGTCAATCTGAAGTAAATGCCTCAAAGGGTGATAATCCACTAGGCATATCCTCCGGGAATATATTTTCGAATTCCTGTAATAAAAACTTAGCCAAACTAGGAGGGGTGGGTTAATTTCCTCAAAATTGGGGAGTGATTCTTTATAAAAGAACAAAATCATTTGTTTTCTCTCAACTACCACTCTCCTCAATTTACTCTCTTTTGCAAAGAAATTCGCTCGTGATTTTTCTTTTCTCTAGGAAGACTCCCTTTCTTTTCTCTCTTGTGGCTGCTCTCCCTTTTTCTCTCTAGTAACGACCTCACCATTTTCTCTCTTATTCACGACCTCACTATTTTCTCTAGCTCACTATTTTATCTCCTCTTCTATAGCTCTTTTACTCTTCTCTCTTCATCATTCCTCAACTTGATTTGGTCTTCATTGAGTTGCAGTGGTGTTAATGGAACAAGAGTGATGGTTCTCCCGTCCTTAACGAAACTATAGCGATTCTTGTACCCATCATGCATAGCTTTCCTATCATATTGCTAAGGTCTCCCCAACAAAATATGTTCTGCTTGCATTGGTACTACATTACACATTACCTTATCTCGGTAACTTACAATTGAGAGATTAATAAACACCCTTTTATTGGCCCTAACTTCTCCACTTTTGTTTAACCATTACAATTTATATAGCATAGGGTATTTCAACAATGTTAAATTTAACTTCTCTACAAGTGCTACACTAGCAACATTTGGGCAACTGCCACCATCAATAATTATACTACATACCGTATCGTTGACATGGCATCGAGTATGAAAGATGTTCTCCCATTGCAAATCCGAGTCATCCGCCTTGATATGAGTAGTAAAAACTCGCCTTGCAACTAAAATACCCCAACAACACCTTCAAACTTTTCTTCTTCACTAACCTCCTCCAACGTCGGCATGTAATCATACTCACCTTCACTTTCACTCACCACCTCTCCATTGTCTCGCAACGCCATTGCCCTTTTGTTTGGTCATTGAGAAGTGATGTGCCCCGACCCCAGCATCTAAAACAATTGATATCTCGACTCCTTGATGGTTGTGACTCGAATTTTGGTATAGTTTAGCAAGCACATTCATCTTTCCCCCTTTGCCAATCATTCCTATCCTTAAGTACAACCCTATTACCCCTATTATTTTCCCATCTCGATTTTCAAGATGAATTAGAACCCGAAGTACCTAACGGTTGCCTAGCCGTTCCCTTCCTCTTCAATTGTCTCTCCACCTTAATGGCCACATGCAATATATCTTCCAACTCCACATAATGCTGCAACTCTATTGCATTAGCAATTTCTCTATTTAACCCATTAAAGAACCGTACCATAGTAACTTTTCGATCCTTCACTAGATTCGTCCTAATCATGAGTATCTCTATTTCCTTATGATAATCCTCCATGCTCTTCGACTTTTGATACAAGCTTTGTAATTTTTGATGGATCTCACTATAATAGTGACTAGGAACGAACCTTCTCATTAACGTCTTCAACTCATCCCAAGTACAAATTGGTCTTCCCCCACACCTACGTTTTGAAGTAATCACTTGATCCCACTAAGTTATTGCATAGTCAATGAATTCTAAAGTCGCCAACTTCACATTCTTCTCTTCTGAGTAGTTATAACATTTGAAAATAAATTTAACCTTTTTTTCCCACTCCAAATACTCCTCCGGATCACTTCTCCCCTTAAATCGTGGAATGGTCATTTTGATATTACACATGTTTCCATTCATCTCATCTTTATGATTATTCCTACCCCATCTTTCAAACCTATCGCCTCTATTCCTTATCCGTCCCATTTTGACACCATTAAATTCATCCTCATCCACATCACTACAGTAGTCGTATTCCTCTCACCTTTCCCTCCTAGGCTCCCATTTACTCGATCCCCTAGCATTTGATACCTCAACTTGTTGCCCCCTACTAAGATTAGCCACCGATGTATCTAAACTTGTCATCCAACCTCGTGTCTTGCCCTCCAAGCTTCTTGTTTATCCAACTTATCTCTCACATCCCCACTTTCAAATCGCTGTATCAAATCATTCGACGCACTATTATGATTGCCATGTCAGCTTGAGTTAGAATCTTCTTGTTCAAACATCCTTAAACTAGAAATTTTATCTATCACACCGGTATTCACTCGAAAAAAATTACACCATATGGCTTTTCTCTCTATTAATCTCACCACTTTGTCTTTTACCATTCGATGATTTCTTCCAAGTGCTTCAAAAAATAAAGTGAACTCAAACAATATTAAACCCATAGAATTTCCAACCGAATGTGAATCAAGGATTGTGAAACAAATGGACTCGAAGAATTTCTAATAAAATTGACCTGACTTTGATTGAGTGAAAGAAACTAATGTGACTTGACAAAATTTAGAAAATAAAGATTGTTGGTAGTAAATTGAACAATAAAAATAACAACAATTTTTTTTAACAGTACATTGAATAGTAACCTTTTTAAAACTTTTTTTAAACTCTTGAACAATACCGAAACAGTAACTTTTTTTGATCTTTTTTTAACAAAAACAATGAATTAAATTATCAACAAATTAAATAAGGTGGTTTTGGATGCCAGAATTGCCCCAAAACAATTTTGACAAAATTTGACGGATTAAAAGACTCGAACACGAAGAAACGAAGAACACTAGAATAGGAAATAACAAAATGTGGTAAATCTAAGAACAAAGACCCGATGAAGAAAAAACACAAGGATATAACCTATTAAATTGGAGCATGTGCTCTGATACCAACTGATGCTAACCCCATAACAGCGTTGACTACAAAACCCACAACAAGATTGTTAGAACCCCAAAAAAGCCAATTAAAAGGTTTGAGATTTTGAACCCGAATCAATGAACCGAAAAATCCAACAAGATCAAAGCTTGAAAGACCCCTTGATTACACGATTAAGACTCACACTCGGATTGTAGAATGCTACAAGATTGTAATTCTTGATAAGTTCCAATTATTCAATGAAAACGATATGAAGAAAATAAATTGCCTCTCAAAATAATGTAAGGTAATGTTTTACAACGAAAATAAACATATTTATATGTAGAAAATCTATAAACTAGTTTTAATAGGAATAAAACTCTAATCCTAGCTTAAAAAAGGAATTAAAGGTTACAAGAATAATAAAATTCTAATGAAATAACAAAAGTTCGCGTAAAAAGAAAAATCTCGCCACTGGAATACACTCTACGACAGCATAGTGCATTTAAATGCGGTCGCATAGTTCATTTGAACTGCCACTGCCAATTTTCTGCCTATACACATGCGGTCACATGCCTCCTTCTACTATGCGATCGCATAGTAGTCGCCTGGGCCTCCAACTTCATCTACTTGTATTGAATTGATTTACTTTGATTCGACTCTCGACCTGAACATGAAAGTTGCCTCGTTTTGCATCCCGAATGATATTTTGTCAATTGTTTCTTGAACGAACAATTCCATCACTTGCTTCACTCCGTTTGCCCTCGATTGTGTCATTGGTCCGCCTTCGATTATCAACAGATTTCGTCCTAGGCTTGTCTTCGTTGGACTTGACTCTTGGATCGCATCAAGTGTGAGTTGATATTTCCTCCAACTATGTATCTGGCTGACCCAGCGAGGCCTATATTGCATGGAAGACAATTTTTCTCCAAAATATGTACAGAAAAATAGGCCCCAGAAATTCGACAGTGTGTTTGACAGAATCAGCTCCGCTGAGCTGATGCGCAAGCAGCCTCAGCGACCCCTAGCGCATAGGAATAGGTCACCTCCTACAACTTGGCAATCTGAAGAAAGGTAAGAGCATGCCTCTGTGTTGACTCGACTATAAATAGGCGTCAAATTAGGGATGAGGCAGCAAGGATCCAAACAAGCCCATTTTATCCACCGCCTAGATATCAAGCTGATAAGGACGATGATTTCGATGAATCCCAGCAATTATGTGATCTTGACGATGATGATGAGAATTTGCCTTTTTCGCAATAAGTAAGAAATTCCCAACTGTCGAGCCATTTCATGATGCTAAAAATACCAAAATAGATGGGAGAAGTGATCTGACTAAGCACTTGAACAATTATAAAACTCACATGAGCTTGAGAGGTACCACTCTCGCTTAAAATGCAAAGCTTTCCACTAGACTCTGAGTGGAACAGCGAAAATCTAGTATTGTACATTATCTCCTGGAAGCATAAGGAGCTGACCAGAGTTTATAACTACATTCTTGAAAAGATTTGCTACAAGCAAAGAGAGGGAAGGCCTCCATCCAATGTCTCTAGGACAAGAGATAGCATCCTAGAGAAACCTTGAAAAGCTTTCTGTCTCAATTCACAGATGAGTTGACATACTGTTTACAAGTTACTGATCTTGAGGCTTTGTTGGCATTGCGATGAGATTTAAACATGAATACCCATTTTGGCGGGATGTACATAATCAGAACCTAACTACCTATGACGCATTACTGGAAATATTGAGGCAAGAGATTATCAACGAAGAGTCGATTGATCATAGAATAGAGCCAGTAGAGGCCTCAACAAAGACAACATACGAGATGACTAACCTCCACATGATAGACCATTAATGGAACCATGGGACAAGCACTTGCCATAGCCACCTTAAATGTGGTGTCCACGTTGGCATATGAAGATGTTATCCCTATGATAAGTATGCAGCAAACCAGGCCTGCACAGTAGGCCACCCAAAAAGGAAAAGATCGAGAGCAAAGTTTGAAACCTAGAATTAGGTTAAACACCCTTTAATATTGTACTTATCATAATTCCTATAGCCACGATACAATAGATTGTAGGGATATCACCCAGTACCCTAGGTAGGAAAGCCTTCGTAATCATAGGAATAATCCTCTCTAAGGATCATATACTTACATAGGTAAGAGCGATTACCTAGGTGTGAGGAAGCTAGACCCCACTATCGAAAGGTACCCCCATGACTGAAGAGAGAGCGTGAGAGAAAAAGACCTAGGAAAGGTAGCGACAGTGAAAGGACTACCCTACTAATGCGGATGACACCCTCATCCATGAAATCAATATAATCTTTGGAGGACCCTATGTCGAGGTCCCCACAGACTAGCTACATAGTGGATGGTAGTTCCCGAGAAAATCAACTATCGTCCATTTTCTTTACGCAAGAGAATGCAAAAGGTGTCCACTTCACCCATTGTGAAGCCCTTGTTGTAAGGGTTGTAGTGGCTCATAACAGACTAAAGCAAATACTAGTAGATAACAACAGCTCTGTCAACGTCCTCTTTGGAGCCACCTTTGATAACATGATTGTAGATCATGAGTTAACCCGTATCACTATCCCTTTGTACAATTTTAACTGCAATATATCATCCTAAGGGGTAAAATAACACTGGTAGTAGAGATGAAATTCTCGATAATGGATAACAGATCCACCTATCACAGGGTGCTAGGCAGGCCCGCCTAAAGGACATAATAGCCATCACTTCCATCCATCTTTTATGCGTGAAAATCCTCACTGACCAGGGGATATCCACAGTTAGAAATGACTAAAGAGGATCAAGGGAATGCTACTTGAATTCAATAAGAAAAGTCGAGCCCAGGGATGTTAATGTGGTGATAGTGCATATGGATATGCTAGACATCTTAGGAGGGAAACATTTAGAGTAAGGGGATGTAGCGATCATAAATGTCTACGAGAAAGTGTTCGATGAACTTGACCCTCATGTTATTGAACATGAGCCCCAGGCCGTTCCCATAGAAGAGTTAGAAAGCTTTTAAACGGACCCTTGGGATCCCACCAAGCTATTACAAGTAGGAAAAAGCTTGTTACCTTAGGCTAATGAAAAGCTCAAGGATTTCCTGCGTAGAAATTTTAACGTCTTTGCATAGAGACATGATGACATGGTAGGCATTGACAAAAAAGAAGGGCTCTCAACTCGAAAAGATATGAAGCCTTGAAAGAAGAAGTACAAAAATTGATAAAAGAAAAAAGGCTTCATCAGAGAGGTTATCTATCCAAAGTGGGTCTCTAACCCAGTTTTGGTCAAGAAGCATAATGAAAAATGGAGGGTGTACATCGATTTTTCCAACCTCATCCAAGCTTACTCGAAAGATAGCTTTCCCCTTCCCAAGATAGACCAACTAGTAGACTTCACAGCTGGACATGAGCTTTTAAGTTTTATGGATGCCTATTCGGGCTACAACCCAATTTCCATGCACCCAAATGATGAAGAAAACTCCTCTTTCATCACAGATAGAGGTCTTCATTGCTACAAATGATGCCCTTTGGCTTGAAAACACCAGGGCCTTCCCAACCTCATTGATAAAACAATGGAGGATTATGTGAATGACAGGCTAGTGAAGAGCTTAAAGGAGGAAGACCATAAGATACACATGAATGAAACCTTTCAAATTCTAAAGAGGTACAGAATGAGACTGAACCTCTTTAAATGTGCATTCAGTGTTGCCTCTGGCAACTTCCTGGGGTATATGATCAATCAAAGAGGTATATAGGCAAATCTGGAGAAAATATAAGCTTTGATTGAGATAATGTTCCCCTAAAAGCCAAAGGAGGTGCAAAGCCTAACTGCTGAGTGGTGGCTCTAAGTTGCTTCATTTCAAAGGCCACCAACAAATGCCTCCATTTCTTCAAAGCCCTGAAGAGGAAAAAAAGTTTCAATAGATGGTGGAGTGTGAATAAGCTTTCCAGGGGCTGAAAAAGTACCTAAGGAAAGCCCTCCCCCTCAAAACCCAAGCTTGGAGAAGCTTTACAGCTTTATTTGGCAATTTCCAATGAGGCCATTAGTGCAGTCCTTATCAGAGTAGAAGGTACTACCCAACTGCTAGTTTATTACATTAGGAAAACACTTCTATTGTCCGAAACCCACTATCCTGATATGGAGAAGCTAGCCTTGGCACTAATCAAAACTTCCAAAAAGTCAAGGCCCTACTTTCAAGTCCATATTATACATGTGTTAACCAACTTCCTACTTAGGCAAGTGCTCTAGAAGCCTAATGCCTCGACGAGGTTGTTGAAATGGACAGTTGAGCTTAGCAAGTTTGACATCCTTTTCAAGACAAGAGCTGCCATCAAAGGCCAAGGCCTAGCGGACTTTGTGTCAGAATTTGCCGATGTCCCTGAAATGGAAGAGATCTTGGAACATGTTCCCTATGTGGAACCTATTCGTAGATGGATCGGTTGGTAAAATGGGCTCGGGAGTTGGAGTAGTCATAGTAAGCCCCGAGGGTCATAAATTGAGTTGTGCTATGAGGTTCAAGTTTAAGGCCACAAACAATGTGGCTAAGTACGAGGCACTGCTTGCAGACCTAAGACTTTCCAAAGAAATGCAAGGAAGGAGGTTGCTCATTAATAGCAACTCCCAACTGATTGTTAGCCAAGTCAATTGCAATTTCACAGCTAGAGACAAGGGCATGATTGTGTACCCTGAGTTGGTGATGGACTTGCTCTTATCCTTCGAAAAATTTAAGCTAACCTAGATTCCACGCGTTGAAAACAACCATGTCGATGCATTGTCCAAGTTAGCAAATAGTAAGGATTCGAAACTACTAACAATGGTACCCATCGAGCACCTAGCAGAACCCTCTATTTCTATTGGAAAAGAGGTGATATGGGTAGAAAGAACCCTCACATGGATGCAGCCTATCATGGTGTACCTTAAAGACCAGGTTCTTCCTGAAAATTAGGAAGAAGCCTACAATCTTAGGAAGAGGTCCACTCATTTTGTATTCTTGGATGACGTATTTTTAACAAAAGGCTTCTCTTCTCACCTTCTTTGGTGTGTTGGAGAAAAAGAAGCTACATACATTCTTCGCGAGATTCATGAGGGAGTCTGCGACAATCACTTGGGGGGACTTGTATTGGCACAAAAAACGCTGAGGCAGTGGTATTGTTAGCCCACCTTGAAAAAGGATGTCATACAGTTTGTACAAAAATGCGACAAATGCCAATGCTTCTCCCCTATTCAAATTCTTTAGTTGGATCCTAGTTTGGATCGAATTCTGTAGTATGGGCAATCCATTGCCCATGCTCTTTAACAATCTTCATTAATTTAAAGGTATTAGTGCTGATGATGCTAGTGGAACGGAGTGAAATGAAGAACTTACCAATTAAATTAATTTCAAAGTATTTAAAAATTTTGGTAAGAAGCATGCTAAAGTATAAAACCTTGATGCAAGTGCCGGAATGGACGATTTTCATATGACCAATCACAATTGTTGAAAACTTTAATTTCATTTGGCTAAAAAAGAGTTGAGAAAGAATATGTTGAAATGAGTAACTTCATCAAGGTAACATTTCCTAAGGAGAATAATGTGGGCAATGATATTGTGCAAAACTTTACAAGATAGAATGAGGTGGTTTGAGTTAAGCTTTATTGGATGTTCAAAAATTTTTCCGATCTCTCTACGACATGTGATGATAGGATTATAACCTTCAAAGGTTGGATGAACCATATGACAAATTTTTTGATTGTCATATTCTTCTAGCTCTAGGAGAGAATGTAAAATGGCTTTGGTAATTGTAGTGCTTTTACCTTTAAGAAGACAAGAAATACTATCCAAACAAGGACTATAAATCATATGTTTGTAAAATTCTTTTATAAACTTAGGATATGCATTTTCTTCCATAAATGCAATTGAGACCCAATCGACGCTCATAAAGAATTCTTCAACATGAAATGCAGGTGCTTGAGTAGTAAAATTCGCAAACTTGACTGTCATACCTATAAGGATGGGTAACTTATCAAATGGATTTTTCGACACCTCGGGATTATTCTCCGATGAATGAGTTCGCAACCTCTTCCCCGGTTTTTTTCCTGAGATTTTGAGCCTTGGCATGATGAAAATATGTAGAAAGATATGGAAGAGAAGTTTTGGCTCGGTTTTTAGTCAAAAAGAAGGAAATGAATGTTGTGGTGGAAGAAAATTGAGGTTTTTAAGAGATTTGAAGAAAAAAAGTGGTGGGTTTTTGAAATCTTGTTGAAATTTTTAAGATTAATGTTGGATATAGTAAGTTTGGAAGTGGAATAGAGAAGAAGTGAGGAAATTGGAGAAAAATGAAGGTTGGAAGCATTTTGAAACTTGAAAATCGTGGCAGTCTGGTCAATTGCTTATACCATCCAATCAACCAAACAACTTTTATAAAAGTTTCTCTTATATGGGTTGACCATTTTCGATTGATCAAATGTCGTCTGGTCCCTTTTTACCACCATACTAAATCAAAGATGCAATAAATATTAAACACTACCGCATATAAAAATGAATCATCTAAGAACACATAGTAAGAATTTAACGTAGCCATGCACTTTGAATTCATCAATAATGCCTAAACCTCTTCAAATATACGAGAATCAATCAAGCGCTAGAGGTTTACTAAAAATATTGGCCAATCGATTTCTATATTCACAAATTCTAATACAATATCTCCCTTTTATGCATAATCTCTTAGAATATGATGTCTAATCTCAATATACTTTGTTAGAGAGTGCAAAATGGAATCTTTTGACAAGTTTATGGCACTAGACAATGCAACAAAATTTTGTTTCTTACTAAACCATAACACAAGTGCAAACCGTAGAAAGTGATATGTTCTTCTAGTGCTCTTACGATCAATTATACAATCAACCTAATCAACATCCAAATAACTAAGCAAATCAATGTGAGTGCCCTTTGGATACCAAATTCATAATGTTCTAGTGCCACTAAGATATCTAAAACTTCTTTTTAGGATACTAGGGTATGAATCTTTAGAATTAGATTAAAACCTGGCACACAAACATACACTAAACATTATATCAAATATACTTGCAGTTAAGTAAAGAAGGGATACGATCGTACCCTGATATCTAGTTACCTCAATGAAAGTGCCTTAATTATCTTTGTCCGATTTGTTGGATGAGCTCATCAATGTACTTATTGGCTTCAAGTCTTCCATTTCAAACCTCTTGAGCATGTTCAAAATATACTTGTTTTGACTAATGAATATCTCATCATCAGATTGTCTAATTTGTAGTCCAAGATTGAATTTTAGTTCTCCCATCATACTTATTTTGAACTTCTTGCTCATAAATTTGAAAAATTCTTAACAAAGAGAAATATTAGTGTTACAAAAAATAATATCATCAACATAAATTTGAACAATAATCATATTATTCTTTTTCATTTTGATAAAAAGGATAGTATCCGCTGTCCCTATTGAAAAATTATTTGAAAGTAGAAATTTGCTCAATCTTTTATACCAAACTCTAAGAAATTGCTTTAAACTTTAAAGAGCCTTTCTAAGTTTAAAACATAGTCCGAATACTTGTGATCTTTAAAATCGGGGATTCCTCTACAAAAGCTTTTTCTTGAATAAAGTCATTAAGAAATGTACTTTTAATATTCATTTGACAAAGAATGAATCTTTTATAGCAATGCTTGCGAATAAATGCTAATCTAGCAACTGGTACAAAAATTTCCTTATAATCAATGCTTTTCTTCTTGATTGTAATCATGAGCCACTAAGCTAGCCTTGTTATACAAAATTATCTAATCTCATCTCTTTTATTTCAAAAATCCATTTTGTACCAATGATGGTTTGATAATTTGGTCTGGCGACTAAATCCTAAACATGATTTCTTTTAAATTAATTTAGTTTCTTCTTGCATAGCTTGCATCCAAAATTCATCAAACTCGCTTCTTTAAAATTCTTTGGCTGATTTGAGAAATAAACGTACAACTATTAAAATGATTTCTAGTAGAAGCTCTAGTAGTAATACCTTTGGATGGATCACCAATAGTAAACCCTTTTGAGATAAACAACTTCCATTACTTAGGTAAAGTCGGATCAATTTGTATTATAAGAGATTCTACTTCACCTTGTTTAATATTTGCTTCTTCTTCATGTTGATCTTTAGGGTCTTCCTTGTTTTGATCTAGGATGTTTATTTGCTCAAAAGGAATCTTCAAACCTACACAATGGAAATAGAGTTCTCTTGATCAAGAGGATTAGTTTCATAAAATGTTATATGCATAGATTCTTCAACTACTAATGTTCTTTTATTGAAAATTGCTAGTGGATGAATATATTATATACGAGGAAGATTCCAATATCAAATTTTTGTAAATTTTCTTTTGCATTTAAAGTGAAACACTTGCAACAAAAAACTTTGAAATAACCGATATTGGGAACTCTATTTTTCCAAAACTCATAGGGAGTTTTTCTTTTCTTTCGACTAACTAAAACTTTATTAACAATATAGTAAGCAGTGTTAATGACTTCGGCCCAAAAGTATTTTGGTAGGCTAATTTCATTTAGCATGATCTTAGCCATTTTTTTTGTAGTGTATGATTCTTCCTTTCTACTATATCATTTTGTTAAGGAGCTCTAAGAGCCAAAAAAGTTATGTTCATATCCATTTCCATTACAAAAATTATCAAAAGCGTTACAATCCAGTTCTCTGCTATGATCACTTCTAATAAATGTAATAATATATCCTTTTTCATTTTGAACATTTTTACAAAAGTATTTAAAAGAATTTAAAGCTTTATCTTGACGAAAGAATAATGTTTACCGTCTATGATAGCGAGTTCTAGATACTCCAAAAAGATCAATGTGGACAAGTTGTAACGATTTTGTAGCTGGAGAGTATAGTTTCGGTTTAAAATAACTTTTCACTTGTTTCCTAAATTGACACGATCACAAATCTTATCTTTCTCAAATTTTAAATTTAGCAATCCTTTGGCAAAACAATTATTGAAAATTTTTGAGAGAACATCAATGTTAACATGACCTAATCTCCTATGCTACAACCAAGTATCCTCTTTTAAACTTGATAAACATTTTCATCACTTTTGAATTCGATATTTATGATATAAACATGTTTACTTGGGCTTTCTACGAACATCAACTCTTTAGATGCAGCATCCTTGATAAGGCACATTAAAAAATTGAATTTAATATTGTAACATTTATCACATAGTTGACTAATGCTTAGCAAGTTGTGTTTGAGATCGTTAACTCAAAAAACATTTTCAATAGAAGGAGATGAGTGATTATCTATATTTCCAATGCAAATAACTTTTCCTTTGAGATTCGACAGTAGAGATCGATTTTCGGTCATGTGTTTTAAACACTTACTATCCAGAAACATTTGCTCATTGTTTTCTTTGGTACCTTATCGTTGATTGCCATGAAACACACGTTGTTAACTTCCTATTGGCTTTCATTTTCATCATGATCTTGCTCATCGCTCTCATCCCATGTTACTTGGAATCTTTCTTTATTATAAATCTTTTCTTGTTTAGATATTGGGTTCTCTTGTGATAGGGTTTGTCACAATCATTTTTGCTTTTTTATTCACCCTTTCCACCGTCTTTTATAATCATTTATAGTTGTGAAAACTTCTCTGTTTCTTAACAAGAAGAACTAGATCGTCAAACTCTTCATCACTTATATTTTCGCTTGTTGTGCTTTCATCAATTGCCGATTTTGAGACAATTTTGAGCTTAGGATTTCTTCTTTGCTTTTCCTTTTTTCTCTTTTATCTCAGCATTATTGAGCTCATAGGTCATCAAAGTTCTATGTAGCTCTTCTAATGGATATGTATTGACATCTTTGGTGTTTTCTATCAACATTCTTAGTGAGCTCCAATCCTCCGAGAGAGACCTAAGCATTTCATTCACAACTTCACCATTAGTAAGTTTTTTTTATCAAAACCTTTGAGCCCATGAACAATATCGGTGTGACACATAATCGTATAAACAATAAGTTCATTTTGTTTCATGAAGAAGTTTTCAAATTCTTTAACCAAAATATTGATTTTGGTTTCTTTTACTTTGCTAGTGCCCATGTGAGCTACTTCAATGCATGCTAGATATCAAAAGTGGAATCATATATGCTAATGCGATAAACTTCATTTTTATTTTAAGCGTAATAAAATATATTTTTGGCTCTTGCATTTAAAGACAATTTTCTTTTATCTTCTTTATTGTACTCCTCTCTAGGTTTTGAAATAATTTGATCCTATTTTCCATCAACTTTAGTAATGACTGTAGGCAATAGGGATCAAATTCAATAATTTTCCAAACATTATAATATATTAATTGAACATAAATCATCATCATTGCTTCCCAACAGTTATAATGTATATCGTCAAAGAAAGGAAGACGATTTGTAGAAAGTCCAGAAGATTTTAAAGATTATGATTAGCCATTACTCAAGATTATGAAATATTTAATTTTAAAAATAAGCATCAAGGTCTGATACCAATTGATAACCACTATTAACAAAGAGGAAGGTGAACTATTTTTCAAAACTTCTTTGAAAAATTGATTCAAATTTAAGCAAATAGGAAATGAAAATATCAATAAAAAATGCACAAATATGAAAGCAATAAGTATAAGGAAAGAGAAAGTGCAATCGATATAATTGTGGAGGCTTGATCCAAAACAATGATCTGTTTCCTCCATTATCAAGCTCTCTAGCACGAGCAAGACCTTTTAATTTATTTGATTGACTTTGATGCAACCAATACCTTCCAACACTTTCAGTGACTTACAAACAAGGAACCATAATCCTTGTCCAATATTGAGCTTTACGGAATTTCAATATGACCTACAAATTTGATAATAAATGATTTTACAATTTGGAAACTCCTCTTTAAATAAACGATATAAACAAATTTAGTACTAAGACAGAAATAGGCTAACATTTCAAGTGAATAGAAATAAATGAAGTTCAAATGTTAGATGAAAATGTTTTGATGAGAAGATGATTTTCAAAAGTTGAATCAATCAAAGATTTTCAAAGTAATTTTTTGATAGAATAAACAAGATGTAGCCTCAAGAGACATACTTAGGACTTTTTCACTTCAATGTTCCTGAGAATGTTGTAATAAATGCAAGAAGTAGAGGTAATTATAGCCGTTTGCATAGCAAAAATGTCGACCTCCTCTTTTGGCATGTCAGCCACTCGATATTTTCGATTTTTCGTTTTGACTCCATTTGATCCGATTTGAAAGTTTTAAAAAGCATGGACTTTCGGAGAGTATTGTTAACTAAATTTTCAAGATAAAAGATATTTTTCAAGTTCAATTATTATTTCAAAAGTCATTTTTATATTTGATCAAAACATTGTATTAGAATAATTTTTAATGCACAAAATTGTTTTTAATCAATAGAATGATTTTGAGTTTAAATATTTATTACTAAATATCAAAGATTTGTACCTTTTCACTTTATCTAAGAAATCTAGTCCTTGATATTGCTTCGAAGTTTGGTTCTTAAGCTCTTGTTTATGTGACTTGAGTCTTGACCTACTTCATGAGTCCGGTTGTGATAGTAGCTTTTGATCTTTTAACAACCATTAATTAGTTTTTCATTATGTGGTTAGAGTTATTTGAATCTCTTCCAATAAACTATCATACATTCAAAACAGGGCTTATTTTAATTATTGTTGATAGGTGGGACTTGTAGCCCAATATAGTTATAAACTATGGGCTATCATTTTTTTTTTTTTTGTGTTAAACCAGTCAATTTTTCATACTATATCTTTTAGTTTGTTCATCATGCACAATATTTATACAATTAAAATTAATAATATATTGAACCAAAAATTCATTGTCTTTGACGTTTTACTTTTTGGCTGGATCGGTTAAACTATCCCAAATCAATATGATGCAAATAATTTATGAGAATACCTATTAAAAAATCAAAATACTTTTCGATATGATGAATTCTTACGCATTTTTGTTCTCATTGTATATAACTAATAGATCTTCTCTAGTTGAAATCGGGACAAAGTTCCTGTAATTATGAAACTTAATTAGGGTAATACATGAGGCTTGTCATCTTCTATGTTGACTATCTAGAAATTATATATATATTTACTAGATGATTGCATATTATATATTCGCAACATTAAGTTTTCAAGATTACTTCCTCAAGTTTAATATTATGAATATGGCTTTCAGATTTTTTTTACGATCAAGACAATGTGTCTTGTTAATGTTAGTGAACCCAAATTTCAAAATTTTTATAAATATTTGTTGAGATGATGATAAATGGCTTAGTACTAAAATTTGTTCAATGCCTCAAATTACTTTCTAAATCGTTATTATTGAGAACAAATTGCTTCCATTTCTATCTAGGAAGTGATATAAAATATTAATCAACATTTACACGCATAATGCCAACATAAAAGTTATTTCCGTTATAGTTTACTTAGGATTAGAGACTGATATTAACAGTTTACTGTACAAAAACTTTGCCACAGTGCATTGAGATGAACATTAAAAAATTGATAGAATATATGTTTTGTTTGAACCATTATTAAATATCCTAGAGCCTAAGGGATGATGTTTTATAATTCGGGGTTTTCCGACTATAATTTTGATGTATAATTTGTCAACGTTAGGGGGATGAATTAAGAAGTTGAAAATAATAATATAATACATCATTTTAATGTTCAATACCTCAAATTAATTTCTAAATCGTTATTATTGAGAACAAATTGCTTCCATTTCTATCTAGGAAGTGATATAAAATATTAATCAATGCTTACACGCATAATGCCAACATAAAAGTTATCTCCGTTATAGTTTACTTTGGGTTAGAGATTGATATTAACAATTTAATGATTTTTTTAAAGTACAAAAATCTGCCACGGTGCATTGAGATGAACATTAAAAAATTGATAGAATATATGTTTTGTTTGAACCCTTATTAAATATCTTAGAGCCTAAGGGATGATGTTTTATAATTCAGGGTTTCCGACTATAATTTTGATGTACAATTTGTCAACATTATGGGGATGAATTAAGAAGTTGAAAATAATAATATAATACATCATTTTATATTTAGATCCTCGAAGAAGACAGTTCGATCCGAAACTTGAAAAGATGATTCATTTAGATGCATTTATTGATCAAATAGATTGATGGTGTCTCACACCAATTTTAAATGCTCTAGCTCGAATTGACGTCTTGAAATGAAAATCTATTAACATTATATTTTATAAATCTATG
Source organism: Olea europaea var. sylvestris (assembly GCF_002742605.1). NCBI lineage: Eukaryota > Viridiplantae > Streptophyta > Magnoliopsida > Lamiales > Oleaceae > Olea > Olea europaea. The sequence goes on along the minus strand of NC_036256.1, from coordinate 5,241,736 downwards.
CCACGCTTGAAGAGTATAATATTTGATTCTAAGACAAAAAAATTCTAAAAGAAAACATGAGTAAATAGTTAAGATGGCCCCATTAAGAAGCATATGTTCTTGGAAAGTATACTGACATAATGAATTATAAAATCATAGAAGATGTTGAGGTATCTCAGATATTGAAAATTGAGATATATTAATAAGTATAATATTATTGGGAAATAAATTGAATTGAAAAGAAAAAGTTATTGACAATACTTTTATATAAAATGTAGTACTTCATATTTTGAATGATAACAAGAATATTGAAGGAAATTCGTTGAAAAATATCAACATAAGAATTAAAATAAAAGCATGAATCCTTGCAAAATTGAATTTACTACAAAAATTTGAAGTTTGTGGATATATAATCATAACACCATTGTACTTGTGCAAAAAATAAATGAAATAAATGAAGTTACAATATTTACCCCAATATGTGTGTGATTTACTTCTTAGTGTCCAGAACCAGGTATGAAAGTATTAAATAAATAAAAATACGCCTTCTATCCTTTTAATATGAAGATATTGTAATGATCTTGATTTTACTATATCCATTTAAAGAGCTAGTGTTGCATAGAAATTAAATTAAAGATAAAGAAAAGTTGTGGCTTTCAACTATGCAATTTTTCGTACGTTTGGATGACGATGAGTGACAATATCAATATGTGACAAAGTTATAAATTTGAAGCTAAATAATCCAATGGACACAAATTAAAATTTAGCGACACAATTAATATTTCTTTAAAAGTGGAGTGACACGGACGAAAATAAGTGATTACTAATTAACTCATGAAAGGAAAAAGCGAGTCTTGGGATGTTTACTTTTTTATTTTTCATTTAATAACAACTTTTAGTACATTTTGGAGAATAACAAAATTTCTCTTTCTGAGACTTCAATTGTCTTTTGTTATCTTTCATAATTTCAGTTGGGCGCTTTTTAGAATTTTTAGTCAAGTCATGAAAGGAACTCCCAAACCACAATCTATCTTCGACAGTGTAGTGAATGTCTTTATTGAGCATATAACTGCTTTTTTGCTTTAATATACTTGAGTTGTCTCTTTTCATCTTTTGACTACTAATGAACTTCACAAGTACCATATATTAACTCTAAATTGTGAGTCATGTGATCTCGTTACGAACAAAATAATTGAGAAAATTTATGTATGTTAAATTTTGTCAATTTTCATGTTCATTCATTTTCAATCGAGCATAGTGAACACACTATATATAATATATAGTGAAATAATTTTTGACGTAAAGTTTATGAGAGGCATAAAATAAGTTTGACTAGCTATGACTTTATCATGTTGTTAAGAACATAAATTGTTTGTGACAAATAATTGAAGAGAAAGATATTGAGTGGGGGAGGTAAGTTTGATGAAAGTTGGACCCTTCACAAAAATATTGGTATTTTGAGGAACCAACATTTTTGTAAAAATTTTACTAATCACCAATTAATTCCTTTTTGCTTTGGGCATATCACAAGATGATTATCGTGTGTGACTAAGATTAAGAAGCACTAATTGACTTCAAATGCCCCACTAAAAGTAAAACACAACTAACTAAAGCAAACTAGACTAAGTTAAACTAAATAAATCATAAATAAAAATACAACTAATAATTCGGCACGTAACACCCGCAAGGAAAACTTTCTAGTATTATTGGAGTATGGACTACTCAATACTCCATGCCAATATTTTATTGGTATGTTTATTAAATAATGGGATTCTTGATAATACATATGTCAATTAAATAGTGACAGAAAGTATAGATTATATATTCTATTTTGCGCGCATATTTCTTTTGATGACAACATGGCTTTTCTTTGACACCAATTTAGTGGATATACATGTCATAAGTTTACAAGTTCGGTCTTATTATCATTAATTTATAAAAATTTCATGTATCTCAAGTTTTCCACAATCAGAAACAGAAAATATTAATCAGGGAAGTAAGATTGTAGTGATGATTTCACTAATAAATGATTTGCTTTAATCATCTTCTTCCTGCTTGGGTGCTTGCAGCCTGCGTGTGGCTCGTAATTGGTTCATTAATTTGAAAAATAATTGATTTTCCTATAGTCACTCAAGTATGTTCATAATTTCAAATTAATCCTTAAATCACTTTTCTTGCATATTTACTCTAAGGGTTATCCTTGGAGTACATAGGGGGCACATAAATGTGTCCATTTT
>NC_036256.1:5230586-5231556 GCF_002742605.1 Olea europaea var. sylvestris | reverse complement strand
ACTTAATCGGATCGAATAGCTCGTTGGAGCTTACTGGGCTCTGATACCATATTAAAACTTGGAGTCTATCTTAATAAGGTTATGGAGTGATCCAAAATCTATTTAAATTGGTCAATATTTCGGTATTTAATCGATGTGAGATTTATTCCCTAAACAGCAACAAACAAGACTGTTCTGTTCTTAGGTTGTGGTGGCAAAATTTCCAGCAAAACTGAATTTAAGTGCAGTCTTCAGTGCATCATCAGATGCATTTCGCCCGTTGATGATGAAGATGGACTGTCTTTGGGAACTTGAAACTGCCCGCCAACACTGACCTTTCAAGATTTGAATCCTTACTCTTTCAGGTACTTTAAATCTTGAAAAATAGAAAACAATTACGACAAAGGCATTTTTGGATATGCTTAGCAATTAGCATCTATTAGTGGAATAACTAATTGAAACACATGCTTTAATTTAAATGTTACTCAACTTAGAATTAGCATTAACAACATTGGAATCATAGTTGAAGATCAACGTTAATTATAATACATAAACATGAATTTTAATTACTTTAGAATCGTAAATTGGGAATACGTACATGAAGATGAGTGCTAAGTCATTTATACTTGAGAATATATTAATATCCAATCAAATGAACTGAATTTTTCAAATATATATTGATGTTAATTAAATAGTTGAGAAAATCATTGATTATCTAAATTGGTGCATAAAACTAAAAATTTATTATCTTCTAAAAATAGTTTAAGTATAATAGGAATAAAATCTTCAAATGAATGATTCTCACTTCGTGTGACATTTAGAGCTTATTTGATGTCCATTTTTTTGCAAATAATGCATTTAGGAATAGTGATTTGATGAAGAATATGTTGTTAAAAAAAAAAAGTTTTCGATTTGCGTGTAATATTTTTTTTAATTGAAAATGTGTGGTTAAAATGATCAAAAGGAAAATATATTTTGAAAAAAAAAAAAA
>NC_036256.1:5229239-5230486 GCF_002742605.1 Olea europaea var. sylvestris | reverse complement strand
TACTCGTAATTGAACACATCTTACATGATATTTACGTGGTTAAGTGGGTTTAGTTGTTTTTGGATTTTGTTAAAAAATATATTGATTATCTTTCTCTTTTTCAAATTCCAATTGTCTTTTTGCTTGAAATATACATTTTCTAGGAACTAAAAATACAAATATTAAAAGAAAATTTGTTTCGCTAATTATTAGCTTACAAACATGTCAATTTCTTTTGTTGATAAAAGATATATTTTGCCCTCAAATTTTTCTGTCGAGAAAAAATTACAAATTTTTGTAGGAATAAATCATCCCCCTATTAAAAATTTTGAAGCATTCCATAATCCTACGAAACGTGATTTTTTGGCAAAAAAAAATTGAACTCCACCTACAAATCTCAATTTCTCTCCCAAAAATTAGTAGGGAAAGTATAAAAATTTCTTGTAGCATCATTGTTGAAATATTGTATAAAGCCCTTGTTTGATTCACTTTAAAATTTTAGCACATTCTTCTCTCATTTTCAACCACATATTTTTCAATAAAATAATATTACACGTAAATAAAAAAAAATTCTACTTTTTTAACCAAACATTCTTCCAAAAACTATTATTCCAAAATACATTTTACCTAGATTTCTTATTACAATAGTTGTCAAACAGGGACTAAAGCCTACAAAGTTCAAACAACCAATCATTTATGTTTAAAATTCAAATGATAAGTTAAGTTTTAATCTTAGGGTTCTCACATGATTCAACATCTTGCAAAGGAGCATTTTAAAAGTAAAATCCTACATCGACAAATATGGGGAAAATCCATATATAAATTTCTTAATAATATTGAACTTAAAGATGGTATACAAGTTTCAATTTCATAATAAATTTTGATAAACATAGAAATTTTGGACGGTGATCACAATATTGAGTAGAGACTTATTTTCTAATCAATGGTTGAATAACATATTTGAGGTAGAAATCTTACTGATGTTGTTAAGATTCTTGAAATATTGTAATTTGGACTTTTGTTTCATTTTTCGTATGTTCTAAAATTAAAATTAAAATCTTTTAAAAGAATTAATAAAAAACTAGAAAATAGTTATGTTTATTATAAAAAAATCTACAAACGCAAGTAATCTTCATTGATGATGTCAAAGATTTAGGAAAGCATGTTTGCGATTGTTTTTAAGTACGTATAGGCTCTAAATCATATGAATGTATATATAATAAGTTAATAGTAATTGTGATCTCATAACACATGTAGATAAAAAAAAA
>NC_036256.1:5156642-5226691 GCF_002742605.1 Olea europaea var. sylvestris | reverse complement strand
ATAGTCTATATTGTACTACTCAGTACCATTGAATACTGCATATAAAAAACGAGTTGAGATATACTGTCCATTTTTGCTGTCCACTCAATTGCAAATGTACACAATTTTTCATGATGTGTCCATTTGCAAGGGAAGACAGCTTTGGACAATAGATATTAACTGGTAAAAAAACACCTCGTAAAGTAAAAAGTCAAACCTGTAGAAGTTGTTTGGCAAGATCAATAGAAATCAATCCAGCACTGCACCCCATCCCACCAAGATTATAGCTCAAAATATTACCCCTAAGCTTGTAATGATTCACTATCATAGCAGAAAGTGATGGTGTTGGATTAAACAAACTGCAGTTCACCACAAGAATCCCAATATCCCTAGCCTTTACCCCTGTCTTAGCCAAAAGATCATCAATGGCACCAAACATAACCATTTCAGCCTCCCTTCTGGCTTCAGCCATACAAGGATTTGCAGGGACACGTAAAAGGGCTTCTGGGAAATATGACTTCTGTCCTATTCCCGATCGTTCCAAGATTTTCTTCTGGAAAGCCAAATTTTCTTCGGTAAATATTCTGGCCTGTCTCGATCTTTCCATGAAAATTTCTTTACTGCACATAACCTCTGGGTTAGGCTTGTAACACGCGAAATCGACCAAGTAGACGTTCCTCGGCCTCGTCATGAAATAAAGAGTTCCCAAGAAAACCATTAGAACAGAACACACAACTACCGTGACAAGATTGAATTTCAGCTGACTCCATAGAAGGACTAAATCTTCGACAGATAAAGTCGAAAAATGTGCAGAAACAATCCCAAGTAGTGGGACTAACAAAAGATACAGAGCATGTGAAATTAAGTAATGGTAACCAAGTTTCACATATTTGAGCTTAATAGAAAGGAGAAAGTTGGGGAGAGTATTCCCTTTCCTTTCAAGATCAGCCTCGATCGATATATTTCCTGATTCGGAATTCGCCTTCTGCTCATTCCCCATTGCTTTATCACTAGAAAAACTCTCTACGGCCTAAACAACGAAAATTTTTGATGAAAAATGAATCCGACTGGGCATTAACTGGCTAAAGAAAGCTAAATGTGAAACTAAATGTAGTTTAAACTATAAGGAAGATTCAGTAATTTGGTTTGAAAAAGAAAGATTTTGTATCAATAATCTGTAGAATCTTGCAAGGAATCAGAAAGAGAAAGGGCTTCTTGCAGAATTGGATTGGAAGTGGTATAAGAATTTAAAGAAATGAACTGTGGTGGTGTCAGGGGTAGAGGTAGGGGGTGCAACTATCTCTACCCCAACGAACTTTTAATTGTTATCCGGTCGTGGCATTGAATTTGCCATACGTGTAATTTGTACTGTTTGGGCTATGTTTGACTAACTAATTTCTATTTTGCTATGAGTTCCTCTCATTCAACATATGTAGCGCTTTGATTGGTAATACGTCCTTTTGCTAAAATGTCGATTAAATCTATTTTTCAACTTTATATTATTGGATTCAAAATTTTTGTTCACTTTAATCACTAGTTTTTATTAACTTTTACCAACGTGATACGATCCTTAGTGACGAATCAAACAAACTGGTGAAAAATTAATAAAGTATTCGATGTTAGTGATTTGCTCTGAAATTTTAAACTATTAAAAGGGAATAGATGCATTCACTTTATCTCGTCATTAATAAGCCTCTTTACGTACACACCAAATTTATTTTCCGATTAAAAGTCCAACAAGTTTACAAATTTTGCATAAATAGATGACGAGTTTTGAATACAAATCGTTTGTGTAACTCTAAAATCGTATTAATCAATGTTGTCCTATCACGGTAAGTGTTGTTTGAACATTATTGGTTATGGTGTGTGTTTTCCTTGATTAAACAAGTGGAACTTCCTGGAACCAAACGTTAGCACTGCTTTTATCGTGTGGATTTATTCTCATTTGAGACAAAATGAGTGATGGATGAAAAGAGATACGAGGCACTTAGAATGTGGTTCCAAATGAACTCTTTCAAATCATGCTTGTTGAACATAATTAATTTTTTCTTCCCTTCGATTTACAAGATTCAAGCTTTATGTTGCTGTCAAAAATTTATCATGGGATGATAACTTTTGTTGTTGGTAAAATGCCAAAACCTACAAAATTGATCACAATTAGAGTAACTTGACAACGAGACATGGAGGTGATGATCTACGACATTTCATGCTAAGTCAGTGGAGGGCAGTAGTTGAGCTCTAGAGAGAACTCAGAAAGAAATTTTGATGTCATCTCTTATTGGATAATTTCTTGTGGTTCAATGAAAGATAGTCTTTATGACTCTTATGCATGATTTATCATTAGATGTTCAGAGTATAGTTCTATCGAGAAGTATTAATATCTTACATGTTGAGCTTAAATTTTGACACGAATGAGATAATTAGATTGAATTAGTGCTTGCCTATAAGACTATATATCTACACAAGCGGATAGACTGTTGAATTTAATGTAACTTTGAAATGTTGATAATTAGGGTACTTCTATATTGCATCTAACTATGGTACCTTTGATTTATCGAATTTAATGTGAGCTTGAAATGTTGCTAATTGTTTATGCTCATGCTAAAAGTTCGTACTTCTATATTGCATCTAACTATATATGGTACCTTTGATTTATCGAATTTAATGTGAGCTTGAAATGTTGCTAATTGTTGTACTTCTATTATGCTCATATTAAAAGTTCCTTTTCATTTATTTTATTTTATTTTTATTTTAGGTTGATGTTATCCTCTTGATACAAACCCTTGGATATGGTATTTTCAACAAAATATTAATCCCATAGTCATTGAAACTTATGTATGTGTTAAGTCAATAATAGAAAAAATATAGAGAGGAAAACAAAAGCAGCTTAGGGTTTCTTGATAAACTGAATAAATGAAAATACAAGAGAAGAAATTTTTTCGATTTACAAGATTTAAGCTTTATGTTGATGTCAAAAATTTATCATGGGATGATAACTTTTGTTGTTGGCAAAACGCCAAAACCTACCAAATTGATCGCAATTAGAGTAACTTGACCACGAGATATGGAGGTGATGATCAACGACATTTCATGCTAAGTCAGTGGAGGGCACTAGTTGAGCTCTAGAGATAACTCAGAAAGAAATGTTGACTTTATCTCTTATTGGATAATTTCTTGTGGTTCAACAAAAGATAGTCTTTATGACTTTATAACTCTTATGCATGATTTCTCATCAGACGTTCAGATTATATTTCTATCGACAAGTATTAATATCTTACATGTTGAGCTCCAATTTTTGACAAGTTTGAGATAATTGTTGAATTTATTGTAACTTTGAAATATTGCTAATTAGGGTACTATATTGCATCTAACTATGGTAACTTGGATTTATCGAATTTAATGTGAGTTTGAAAATTGCTAATTGTTGTACTTCTGTTATGCTCATATTAAAAGTGAGTTTAAACGAAATATTAATGTTGGTACAAGGTTCATCCCTACATGTCATAACTGTGGTGTTTTAGGTCACATTAGACCTAAGTGCCATAAGTCCTTAGTTAGAATAAAAATCAGGATCTAACTACTCATGTTAGATTCTTGACTAATCAAGTAAGTCACTTGAAGAAGTTAATGACTCAATTGACTAAGAGTACATCTTCTTCTAAGATGGTTTGCGTCAAGAAGAGTGAACTAATAGGTCAAGGTGATTATATTGATTGTGGTATTTCTCACGTTGCTTTTCATGGTAAGAGTACCAATTTGCCTAATTGATTAGGTATTTAAGTGTATGCACTTGCTTTATTTATGATATATGCATAATCTCTATTTGTTTCATTATCCTTTTAATAATTAAAAATATAAATTTGTAAAGAAAAAAAGGGAAAAGGGAAAAGGGAAAATGATTTATTATTATTGATTGGACATGTTATCTTGTGATTAAGTACCAGTAAAATTTACAAACTGTGCAAAAAAAAATCATTAACTTTATTTAAAACTTATTTAGAGTACTTGGTATATATTACTGCATGTATCATCTGCACTCCAGATACGAAATTCTGTGAGTGAATTTTGACTGCGTGTGTGAGATTTGGGATGGAGGTCATTTGTATGGTGGGTTGATTTTGAATATCGAATAACATTTAAAAGAATTGAATTATTATAATACATTTTATACTTGTCATCGTAGTTTTTTTACTCGAGCAACTAAGTTTGTTAGGTATCTTAAAATATAGTGCTCAATAGTTATCTGACTTTGTAGTCATCTACTTAAAGCTCGTAACAAGGCTCATAAAGTATCTTTAATGAAAATAAGTCCACACATAAGATATGTGTGTGTCTATAGATAGGGGGAGAAAGAAAAGTTATACATAGAAAAAATTAAATATAAGCCTTTTAATTTAAAAGGTCATAGTAGTTCTGGGTTTGACTTCATATTTCGAAAAATATATTCATTCATTAGTGATTATTTGCATGCCCTTTCTTATTTATTTAAGGTTTCGAGACTTACTTATAGGAATTTAATAGCACTTTTCACACATAAGTAACTTATACAATTTACTTCATATAAACTTAAAATAAGTTACATGAAAAATTTTACAATTTATGAATTATACATGTACAAGAAATCAAACAAGTGTTCATAATGTTGTATTCTAAAATCAATGAAAAATAGTTCTCTCAAAAGAAAGAAATTTTTTATTCTCCCATCACATGTTTTGCATAATTTTGTATTTGGTCTTTAGATCTTTGTTATACATGACAAAAAGGGAGGAGATATTAGTATTTATTTAATAAAGTTGAGTATATGAGTTAGAGGGAAAAATTCATAGATATTTGAGTTAGGGGGTAGGAGTCAGAGATTTTTTATTTTTGGTTGTAATATTGATATTGTGTTTAGTGTTTTGTCAATATGGATGTTAATATTCTACTTTTCTTTCTCATATATATATATATATATATATATGAGATGTAGTCAGGGAATTGTGTCATTGGGTATATTGTTGTTAGTTTATTTTAGTTTTGATTTCGAAATAAATAATTTTGTTATGGAATGCCAAATTGGGAATTTGTTAGGTTAATTTTGAAATTAGCAATGTCCAAATAGTTAATGGCAGTTTCAGTATTCAAAATCACAAGTTATTGAGTTTTAATTAAAGTCAAAATAGTATAGAGTTGGTTTTGTAGTTCTTAGAGGAGTCAAAGAGATCAAATATGGGCCAAAGAGAAAAAGTCACTGCAAAATCGCTCATTGGTCGTGCTAAGAGAGCTCGAGCTCTCAAAACAGGAACTTTATCGATCACTTGGTGCAAGTCTAACGCTGAAGCAATGGAGGCGCCATTCACTAGGCTCGAAGCTAGAGCAACGACGACATCCGAGAAGGGACCTGATTCGATTTTGACACAGTTTTCCTCCGTGATCATATTTGATGTTATTTACTTTATTGTTGTTGATCTAAATGTTTATGTGATTGTTTAACTTAGGGTCTACATGGATTTTAACTTTGTCATCTATAAATAATAATTAATTGACTCATTGTTTGGTTCCCATTAAAATTTTAATACATTTTTCTCTCTCTTCTTTTCAATCATAATTTTTCAATAAAATAATATTATACGTAAATAAAAATAAATAAATTTGTTTCTTTCTTAATCATGCATTCTTCAAAAAATTACTATTCTAAAATACATTTTACTCAAAATTCTCATCATAATGGTTGTCATATAGGGACTTATTATGGACAGACAATCCATAGGTAATGTAGACATTTGACCTTGACAAATAATAGTTAATTTACTACACAATTGGCCAACTTCTTTTCTTTCGAAAGTACTAAAATACATTCGTATGTCTTAAATATGTATCAACTTCTACCAATCACCTACCAACAAGCATCCCTTAGCCCCACAGATTTCTATATTTTTCCTTTTAAAGTTCCAAGAATTCTGTTCTTATGTAATTTTCGGGGATTTAATTCAATACTAGAGCGAGTTTAATTGGATTGTTAAATATTTATTAAAATTATGCAGTGTATAGTATTTGACCGCGTTACCAAACTACAATAAAAACTTTATATTTTCAATAAACATACATTTATAAAATAAGGAATAACTAAATCAAAAAATTAGCAAAAAAAATCAAACTTTATCTTCTACAACCTACCTCAACCCCAAAATCGAACAAAAAGATGGACAAAAAAGTCACTGCCACTGTCACCACAACCGTAACCACCATCAAACCAAAACCAACCAGTGTCACCACCACCACCACCACCAACCTCAACCACTGCCACCACCACAACCATCAATCCAAAATCAATCGCCGTCACCACCATCAAACCATGAGTACCACCACCAACCAAAACCAAAACCCATGGTGCCCGTAGATGCGCCTTGATGAGGTAGACCTGGGATAGGTGGTCTGCGATCGTGGATTGCACCGTCGGTGCCAAAATTGACATTTGAAAGGTTCGAGCTCGCTATTTGAAGAATTGATTGTAGATTTGGATTTATAGCTTTCTTTGATGTTACAAGAGTATCAATAGGTGCATATTAAGGTGCTTGACAACTTGGAAGGTGGGTTTGGCATGCGTGTCCTCGGAAGTGAGGATTTCGTCCAATTTTGGTGTGTGTTGTGAAGAAGGAATTGAAGGCTTTCCGATACTATGAATATCCGATGATTTGGGTGGTGATTTGTAAGTGATTCAAAGTGGGCTCAAATATGGGTATAGGTATGGCGGTGGTTGTGATTGTGGTTTGGTGGTGGTGATGACGGTCGGTTTTGGTTTGATAGTGGTGGCGACGGTGGTGAGTTTTCTGATTGTCGGTTCGATTTTGGGATTGGGGTGGGATGAAGAAGATAAGTTTGAGTTTGTAAAAAGTGAAAGATGAGGGACCACTGCTGCAATTTTCCCTTAAAATTATCTAAGAATTGGGCTGTCTAGTCTCAAAATCAGGCAGTTTGCAATTACAACACCACCCCCCCACGCCCCACCCCCCAACAAAAAAAAAAAATAAATTATCTATTTATTTGGACTTTGTTATCACTGATTCGATTTGGCTCGACCATTTTATCTTTCACCCTTCACCTTTTTTGAGGTTAATGCTACAGTATATTTTTAGAATTAAGCCGATTGTATATTACTTTTGTACAACATGGATGACACTCCATGATGTGTAAAATTGAGATTATTGATTTTTTAAGTATTGTTAAAATTAATGGTAAAATTGTGTGTCATATCATGAAGTGTAAATAAAACTGTCAACCATGATATAAGTCTAGCAAAACTAAAATTTTTAAGCTATTGAGAGCACGTTCAAAAGTGTTTATAAATTTTTTAAATTATAAATATATAGAAACGAAAAGTGGATAGTACTCATAAGATCCTTGTAAATATGTGTATAAAAAGAAATTTGAGCATTTATAAATATGACCCAAAGATAGGCTATATTTGATGAAAATATGTGATGAGACTCTTTCAATTGCTTAATAATTTAATTTTTTTCGCAAGACTGTTCAATAACCTCATATATGAAAATAATATATAAATCAAATTATAGAGACTAGTGACCTACCTCTTATTCTCTCTCTTTTTCTTGGCTATGATAGAATTTGGTTACAATACGTGGAATATGTGGAGAAGAAATATAATCCACACAAAATCAAAGTCTTCCTTCTCATTTCGAATTTACTATTCAATTAGTCATCCAATTAGTTCATCTGATTTAAGGAAACCTACTTTTAGATAAGTCTTGTTAGACCTTCAAATGTGAGAGAGAGAGAGAGAGAGAGAGAGAGAGAGAGAGAGAGAGAGAGAGGTTATACTTTTGGAAGGATCGAGGGTTCCGATTATTGCAAGTTAGATTTTGTATTATAATTTTATTTATATTAAGAAAATTTATCTGTTCTGAATTTGAAGAATTTTTCGTTGTTTCTTGCTAAATTATTCGTATTAAAATTAATAGTAGTGACTGCAAAACACAAACAATTTATAAGGACTTATTTGATTAACGTCAAATTATTTATGACGCTTTTTATGTATTTTTTTATTATTCGAATCCATAGATACAAACAAACTGAAATGCACTAGCACAACAACTGAGAAAGGAAGGTCTCTCAGACTTTCAGAGTTGGTGATGTTTCCTGATGGGCCAGCGGGATATTTTTGAGGAATATATTGTGCGTACACTTTTCATGTACACACAATACGACACCCCTCACACATTGAGGGGGGCCCAAGAATAATTTATTATGCGTGAGTCCCTCTCCATGTGAGGGGGTGTAAAGGATTGTGTATACCATAGGTGTATACGTAGCGTAATCCTATTTTCAATGCTCTAGTGGTGTTCATCATAGCAATTCTCTCTCTCTTTGGTATTCTACATATCCAAGTAGGGGCGGACCCAAATGGGGTCATGTGGGGTTAAATGACCTCACAATTTTTTGGATTTTGTTTTTTTGGCTGAAAACTTAATTTTCTGCCCCCAAAAAGTCCAAATCCTAAATTTATATCCATATCATATGGTCCATATTCATTATTTAGTTCATAGATATATTATATAATCCACCGATTTCTTCTCAAAGTGCAAACACCGAACATGAACAGCAAACAACCGATTTTTCATTTTTGTTCATGATACTTTGTTCGAAATTTATTTTTTTAACCCCACAGTTCGAACTATCTAGATCCGCCCCTGTATCCAAGGATTTTTTCAGCTCCTATCTATTGCGATTTGTGAGAGTAGTTGGAGCCGTATTGCACTTCGTGTGTGCTGATGACTTCATTATAATTTGTAAGAGCTCAATGAAGAATATGGTATGTATTTTTGAAGCTACAAGCTTTACGGTCAATTATCCGGTCAACAAGCGAATAAAGAAAAATCGGATGTCATTTTTGCATTAGGTCAAGGTTAGACCTAAGGAGAGGCCCAGCTTATTGGGGGCCCAATAAAAATTTTGTATCCCTTTTTTCAAAAACCCAACTTCAATAGTTCAATTTCATCTTCAGCGTTTGGCTCGTCCATGGCAATGACGGCATTGCAAACTCAGTCTTAGCAGTCAGCACTCTAGGAGTTTGCAACTTAAGTACTTAAATTCTCCAAAATCTGACCGGTGACGGCAGAGTTGGCAGTCATGGCATCCTTGGATGGTGGTCTATTTATTGGAATTGGTTCAAAAATTAACCGAAAATTGGTTAAGTTTAAAACTGAGAAAATGAAAAGGTGTGACTTCATGTCAACTTCGGTCAAATGTTTAGACTTGATCCGATGGTAAATAAACCAACTTATTCTACTTGTCGAGTAGATCGTCGTGATATATTTTGAATTTCGAAATCAATTCCGGATGAATGAGAATTTGCAGTCCGAAGTTGGAAAAATGAAGTGTCGCAACTTTTCGAAATGAAGTGTTGCAACTTTCCATGAAAATGCTGGATTTCGGGTGTGTCCCTTCACGTACAACCCTTCATCTTCTATATATAGGACCCCTTGGATGTGTATTTGTCATTCCAATTAATTCCAATTCATTCCATAATTCCATATTATTTATTTCATGTTAAGTTACATAAAACATTTATAGAAGTGTTTATCTTTTGCATCAAAATCATTGTTATGGTAGAGAGGGAATTTCGTTCGAGTTCGTTGGTAGAAGTCATTTGGAGTGCTCCTATGACTTGATATGGTCGTTGTATATTGATAGATGATTGTCGAAAAATCGTTAGCACCGATGCGGGGGGCAAATTCATCTTAAGAATCAAGTGTCAAACACTTACCTCGACCAAAAATTCATCATTTGCATATTTCTTCCTACAGTTTTCTGATTTCTTTTGATTATATTTTGATTTCGAAAAATGATTAATATTGTTTACATGTTTATGTTGCAAGGTTCGATCAAAAGAATAATTTGCTTTCGTTCAAGAATCGAAAGGGATGAATCCATATCCATACATTCAGATTCGGTAACTTTTATGTTTTGCTTCTCAAATCCTATTTCGGTAAGTCGAAATTATGTTTCGATTTCACGCAAATAAATGGTATGCTTTTGTGAATATAATATGCACATAATCGGTGTATTTCCCAACAATCTTAAGATGAATTTTTTTTTCTATTCATTGTGTGTTTTATATTATATTTGGAATTTGCCAAACATATTGCCATTCTATATCCCATTTAGAACTGTATCGCCCAATTAAGGAAACAAGTTTATTTCATATGTTCAAATTGGGTTCTGTCCAAAAATGCATTAGATTCTCTGCATTAATAAAAGTATGAACACGTGCAGATTATTAAAGGCCCCTTTTGGAATCGTAGCATGAATTATCTGTTTTGATGTGTGAAACTGCAATATATTCAATTTTCTTTGGTCTGATATACCGACCATTGTGTTTCGTTGTATTCTTGTCCGATCAGCCTTAAATGGAGAAAACTACAATGTGATATAATTCAATAGTTGGCGGATAATGCATGGCTGCCATTAGTTTGTCTTTCAAAATTAGTGCATATTGCTTCAAAGTCATTCCATTTTAAAAGCAAAACCATTATGGTGGCAAAGGAATCCATTTTGGCGTGGTGATTGTTCAATTATTAATTCCTTATGCTTGTGATTATTACAGAATGTGCAAGAATAAAGTATAATTTTGTTGGTGTCAACATTAAACAGCATTATGTTAATGAAATAGGACAAATCTCACGAAAGTGTGATGGTCAAACGGTGGCCAAGAATATATATTAAATCCATACCGATACATTGCTGTAATAACTGAACCGGTAACTTTTTCTGGCTGGTGCATTCTTTTAATAAAGAATGAAATAGATTTGGTGCAATTGTGAAGTGAATCCACTCACGTGCAACTTAAATGGCATCTTTTCACGTTGAATACATGATGAAGATTTGGTAAATTCCTTTATTCAGATAAATGAAATTGCTTGGGATGGAAAAAGTTTCTATTGCATTCTTCTGGTTGTGAAAGCCATTAGTAAATTGAATTGTACCTTTTAAAATCTATCAAAATCCATTAAAATGGTGTGCATTATTGAGATGCATGTTTCCACAAAGAAATCCATTAAGTGGTACTTAGTGGAGAATATTTGAAAAAATTATTCATATGAAGAAGCATGATTTGGTGTCCACCCATATTGTTGGATGCGGCTTCTTAATTTGGTTAAAATCTCATATCTTGTTGAGCCTCAATTAATTTGATGAAATTAAATGAGAAGGCCCATGCAAATTATATGACAAATTGTGGTTTTGTTTTAATCATATTAAAGCAAAAATTGCTTGCCCAATTATTGGGATAAGAAAATATTTATAGAACACAAACAGTGTCTATACTTGGCGGTGGTATTGGATATCCTTGGAAATAATGATTGTGAATGACATTCACTTGGAAAGGTTAAAAACGATGATATGAAGAATATTATGAGATATTCTAGGATCAATTTAGATGAAAAGGTGCGTCATTTTATATGAATAATCATAACTTTTGGTATGATTATTTCCCAATGGGTGTGTCTCTTCATAGAGATTAATTCAAAAGATGTGTCCTTTTGTATGGTTGTGTCTCTTGAAGAACACAAAATTTCAACCTATGGTTGATTCGTTCATTCAAGTTTGAATATGATGAATAAGGTGAATATGTACCTTATTATTTGACATAAAATGAAATTATCATGTGAAATGTCACAAATGTGATAAGTTGCATATCTTGCAAATGTTTAGCCCTTTTTATTGTTGAATTTAACTTCAATCATAAAACCAATTTAGTTGGTATATGTTTTGAAAGCATTGTTGGTTCATATGATGGCCTTGATTTAATTTGAATGATCAAAATTAATTAGATTGAAGTACGTTATATGCAAGTTGACGACCACTACTTTGAAAATACATAGACTTTAACGAAGCACTTGATACGGATATTATCTAAGAGATAAATGAATAGACTCTAAAAGAGTTGCTGAATTCTAAGTTCAAGTATAACCCAAGAATGTGGGGGGTTAAATTTAATGCTTGTGAACTTGATATGGAAAGTCTAAAACCTGTGGATGCAATATTACTAGATTGCATATGTATTCCTAATTGAGGAATTGTGGGGGTAACTTAGTTTAACAGTTACGTTTGCTTCTAACTTATAATCATAGAACGATACCTATGAATGTGGAAATATGAAAACCCTTATACTAATTATAAAGATGATATATACTATGTCTAAAGTGGATTAAATGGGTAGAAGCCAATTGTGGCGGTTGTTTGGACATGCAAGAACAATTGGAATATATGAAGAATATTCATATAGTTCAAATGCATGGTAATGTTTCAATGATGATATTGAATACCCATGATTCTGAAATCCACTTATAAACATGGTTGACTAGTGTAATAATTAGATAGAAATCCTTCAATCTTGTTTGGAATTGATAAAGTTTTAGATAAAGATAATAAGAAGCATGTAGCTTCATGAAAGGATTTCTTGGTGGTGACAATTTGTATCTATTAAATGAAATCGATCGTTTGCTAGCAATAATTGATAAGATACTAAGTCACATGTAATGGTAGGTCTAGACGTATAAGTCATAGATATAATACCATTAAGCAGTTGATCTCAGTGATGTAAACTCGTGGTACCTTTAAAGAGATTTACTAAGAGAGATCAAGAATACTGTATATCAAAGGGAATGAGGTAAAGCCTATTAAGTTAGAGTCCTTCTAATGGTAACCCTACCTTGTTGACTGGAGATCCTAAGATCTTGGTTCAAAGGGACAACTAAGTTATGTGGATTCCATGAAGCACTAAGGAAAATAGTTTCCTAACTCGTTCCTAAGATATTAAAGTGCTTTCTGCAGAGTTGTAAGAGGTTAAGATAATCTTTTAATAATTCCTATAGCTTGATTAAATCAAGTGGAGTAGGGTAGAATACTCTTAATAGGAGGTCACCTATGTGAGTGTGAAGTGGGTCGTTTTAATGAGAATTATTCAAGGTTTGAATTCTTTAAACACTTGCAGAACTAAGAAGGCTTCAGGGCCAAAATGAACCAAGTCATGAGAACCATGAATAGTTTAGGAAAGACATCTCTGTGAGTATCGTTATCTTGGCTTACACTAAAGGCTGAATGGTTCAAGACATTACGTTCACCAATTAGCCGAGTAAGTTCGATGGTATTTCACTACGCGAGGTTCAAGGCCAGAAGCTACTATCCCCGATGTAGTGGCTTTCCGCTCTTTCTCTACTTGCATCACATTATAGCATTACATTTGCATACTCGAATTTCCATTCATGTGGGGGATTATTGGAATTGGTTCAAAAATTAACTGAAAATTGGTTAAGATTAAAATTGGGAAAATGAAAAGGTATGACTTCATGTTAACTTCGGTCGAATGTTCGGACTTAATCCGATGGTCAAATTACAAAAGTAAATAGACCAACTTATTCGACTTGCTGAGTAGATCGTCGTGATATATTTGGAATCTCGAAACCAATTCCGGATGAATGAGAAATTGCAGTCCAAAGTTGGAAGAATGAAGTGTCGCAACTTTTCGAAAGGGTGCAGGTTTGAAATGAAGTGTTGCGACTTTTTGAAATGAAGTATTGCAACTTTCCATGAAAAATACTGGATTTGGGGTGTGTCCCTTCACCCACAACCCTTCATCTTCTATATATAGGACCCCTTGAATGTGTATTTGTCATTCCAATTAATTCCAATTCATTTCATAATTCCATATTATTCATTTCATGTTAAGTTATATAAAACACTTTGTAGAAATGATTATCTTTTGCATCAAAATCATTGTTATGGTAGAGAAGGAATTCCATTAGAGTTTGTTGGTCAAAGCCATTTGGAGTGCTCCTATGGCTTGATATGGTCGTTGTATCTTGGGAGATGATTGTCGAAAAACCGTTAGCACCGATGCGGGGCAAATTCATCTTAGAGACCAAGTGTCAAACACTTACCTCGACAAAAAATTCATCACTTGCATCTTTCTTCCTACAGTTTTCTGATTTCTTTTGATTATATTTTGATTTCGGGAAATGATTAACATTGTTTACATGTTTATGTTGCAAGGTTCGATCAAAAGAATAATTTGCTTTCGTTCAAGAATCGAAAGGGATGAATCCATATCCATGCATTCAGATTCGGTAACTTTTATGTTTTGCTTCTCAAATCCTATTCGGTAAGTTGAAATTATGTTTTGATTACACGCAAATAAACGTTATGCTTTTGTGAATATAATATGTACATAATCGGTGTATTCCCCCAACACTATTTTCTAAATTGCTGTTATTTGGTAAGTCATTTATTTTCCCCAAAATCCTACCAACGACGGGCCGACGGCATGATGCTACTTCTGTTATTAATTCATTTTCTTGTTTTGGGTGAGTGATATTTAAATTGATTTCTTTGTCTATTTGTTGCATTTTGATTCTTAAACTTGAAGACTTGAACTTTGAAGTATATGAAATTCCAGTTGTTGGTGAATGAAATTTTGAAATTCATCTATTAATGATTAATCCTGCCATGTTAAAATAATTTGAAAGCAAGTGAAATGAGCTGTGACTGTAAGCAACTGTTATATAGATTCTAGCATTCCAATTTTTGTGTTGGGGAGGGGGGGTTCGAAGATAGAAGTTGATGATGATACGATGAAATAGGTAAGGCTAGGTGATGGACATATAGTTGCATTAGCTCGACTTAATGGATTTAGCTTGCTAGTATTTATTTTTTATTTTTTGGTCTAGTTCTCTCATTATCAAGTGAGCAACTAAAACTCTATAATTGATAAGCTATGAATTATGGTTGATGTTAAGTTGAGTACTTTTATTAAAAGATGTGAATTGTGATTGGGCCATCAATTTTGATCTTCGTTCTTAAACTAATTTGAGCCTCTTTTACTCTCAAATTTTAGTAAGTGTTAGCTGTCGAGTGACTTGAGTCAAATACCATGACTCCTAAATATGCATCGGGAGTCCAAAAAAGGAAGAAGAGGGAAAGAGTAGAGGCATTAATTTGAAGCCAAGTTGGAGATATGGATACGTACTTTTATTGCAAGAAAAGAAAAGACAAGGAATGAACACCATAAAATTTAACGATTGAGAAACAACAAAATTGGAATGGTAATGATCATGTGGATGAACAGAAAGAGAATAAGAAAATGATTGAACCTACCAATAAGGATGAGTCAAAACAGAATGATGAACAAAATGTTTGACATGAAGATTTAAATAAAGAGAATTAATTTTCTTTGAAATTTAATGATCCTGAAAATTGGAAGGAGATTCACATTGATCAAAAAATAAAGGCCTTTTTTTTTTGTTGAAATGGGTTAAAAAAGAATTAATGACATCTTGCTTCCCTGAGATTGTCAAGGTAGACATTTTGAATCATCATATTATAAGCATTTAATGGCATATAGGTGATAGAAGAACTAGTATTCAATTTCTTTAGATAAGATCTTTTGTTTTTGCTGCAAGTTATTTAAGACAAAAAAATGCTGAAAAATATTGGTCAATTGAGTAATTATGGATACAATGATTGGCATCATGTGCATTGGCATTTTACAAATCATGAAGTGTCTAAGGAGCATATAGGTTGCATGATTAGTTGGATGGAAATGGAAATGAAAAATAAGCTTCAAACAAAACATACAATTGATGAAAGCTTACAATTGTCCATCAACAAAGAAAGAGAGCATTGAAAACAAGCATTAACGAGAATAATTGCTATCGTGAAAAGACTCGCTAAAAATACTTTGACATTTTGAGGAGATTGTGAGCAACCTTATGTTGAGAACAACGGTCTTTTTTGCAAATGGAAGAATGGTTGCTTAGTTTGATCCAATAATGGAAGAACACATTTAATGTGCTCAAGCACGTGAGATTTAGTATACATATCTAGGTCTTAAGATTTAAAATGAATTGATACAAATGCTGGTAGATGAGGTGAGAAGTGCAATTATCACAAAAGTGAAACATGCAAAATATGTTTTCATCATACTTGATTGTACTCCAAATGCGAGTAATAAAGAACAAATGTCTCTAGTAATACGATGCATGGATGATTCGGTAGTCTCGTTGATGGTACAAGAATATTGGATTGAATTTTTGAAGGTGGTTGATACATCAGGACTCGGACTTTTCGCTGAGCTTAAAAATGTGTACATGGATGATTCGGTAGACTCGTCGATGGTACAATAATATTGGATTGAATTTTTGAAGGTGGATGATATATCGGGACTTGGACTTTTCATTGAGCTTAAAAGTGTGTCAAAGAATCTTGAACTTGATATTGATAATATAAGAGACCAAGAATATGAAAATGGAGCTAACATGAACGGGAGACATAAAGGTGTACAAAAAAGGTTACTTAAAATAAATCCTGGAGCTTTCTATACTCCACGAGGTTGCCATAACCTTAATCTAGCATTATGTGATATAGTAAATTGTTGTTCGAAAGCTATGTCTTTCTTTGGAATGATACAATGAATCTATGCATTGTTCTCTTCTTCTCCAAACAATTGAAATTTTTTAAAGATAATGTTCAATGTATGACACTTAAGTGATAATCACAAACACGCTGGAAAAGTCATGTGAAAAGTGTGAAGCCTATAAAAGAACAATCTGTACAAATAAGATACACTTTATTTAACTTGGCAAACATTGTTGAAGATTTTAAAACAAAAAGTGAAGTTGAGTCCTTAGCAACATATGAACTTGAAAATTTTGAGTTTTTGCTTAGCATGGTAATTTGGTATAAATTGTTGTATGCAATCAATACTGTGAGTAAATTTTTTCAAGATGAAAACATGGACAGTAATGAAGTCTGTTCAAGCTTTTACAAGCACTTATTTTATTTCTCGAAGATTATAGAGAATTTGGGTTTGCTAGTGCCATGAATGAAGCAAAACAAATGGCAAGTGAAACGGGAATTGAAGCTATATTTCATGATAGACGTAGCATTCGAATAAAGAAGCAATTCAATGAAAGTGGCAGTGCAAAGGTAACACACTCGGCTAAAAATTCTTTTAAAGTTGAGTATTTTCTTTTTATAATTGATCGAGCTCAATCATCACTTCGAACGCATTTTGAACAATTTACACATTTTGAAGAGATATTTGAATTTTTGTTTAATTTGGATAGATTAAAGATTATGCAAGTTGACAGTTTGTTGAAATATTGTATGAATCTTGAGCAGTATTTAAAACATAATGGACATTCACACATTATAGGTGATGGCTTGTGTTTAGAGTTGATTGTCTTGAGGTGCTATTTAACTAGAGAAACAAAAAGAGCAATTGACATGCTGCATTACTTGAAGAAAATGAATTGATGTTTTCCGAATGCTTGTATTACTTAAAAGATTTTGCTCACCATCCCAGTTACACTTGCATCCGATCAACTATGTTACAATAAAGACTGAATGGTTTAGCCATGCTATCAATTGAAAATGAAATGGTTGACTAACTCAACTATACAAAATTGATTGATATTTTTGCCTTGAAAATCGTAAGACGAGTTATATTTAAGTGATCTTTTAGAACATTTTCATATTGTTATTTGATTATAATATAAATATTTTAAATATTTCAGTTTCTTTGTTTGTTTGTTTGTTTTGTTTTTGTTTTTTTTTTTTTTTTGACAAATTTAGTCCTTAAATTTCTTATAAATGAAAAATATTGATTGCTTTCTATGATTTATTAGCCCAAAATCTGAAGTTCACCTCGGGCTCAACAAAACACAGGTCCGACCCT
The DNA here is from genome assembly GCF_002742605.1 of Olea europaea var. sylvestris. Classification (NCBI taxonomy): domain Eukaryota; kingdom Viridiplantae; phylum Streptophyta; class Magnoliopsida; order Lamiales; family Oleaceae; genus Olea; species Olea europaea. The sequence continues at coordinate 5,208,981 of NC_036256.1, read as the reverse complement.
ACATCAGGTTATCACGAGTTGAAGGATGCAAACCCTTTTGGCAGGATAAAGAAAGGTAGGCTCCTCTTCAGATATCTACTTGGCTGCTTCTATTTAAGGAAGCTCCTAGGAAATGCTCGTTATAGCCACTGTGAATGATAAGTATATTGTTCACACTTATTTACGTTATCAAAAGGAGATAGTAATTGAAAGTACATTTAAGGAATTATTTCTTAATCTCGTATAAATATCATTTGTTTAGGTAAAACTCGATGTTGAATGAGATTTTGAAGAAAAAAGAATAAAGATTGGGTAAAAAGGATGTGCTTGATGCATAATTCATAGAATGGGGACCAATGTGACATGATTTGGAAGAAAAATTGCCTAAATTGCAATTACATGGGACATCGGCCGAATAGAAAGCTATTTAGGACCAAAAGTAAAAAGGGAAAAAGGTAGTATGCTGCGATTGCAAGATACAAAACCTCTTGCGATTGCATATCATATTAAATGATAAGAAGAACATACATAGGATGTACCGCGCGATTGCAGCCCTCTATACCATGTTAATTATTAAACTTTTCAGTTAGCAGTAAATTTCGAACCCCTTGCGGTTTCATGGCATATTAAAAGATTGAACTTACATCGGTTGTATTATGCGATCGCAGCCCTCTATACCATGTTAAATAAAATTTTCTGTTGGCAGTCAATTCGGGGCAAAAAGTTTAGCTACTTAGGGTAACTTATATCGACTATAATTTTGGTCCATAAGACCAAGAAGATTCTTGTTAACCTTGGTTTCGAGGGTAGAAAAAGGTAGAATGTAATGCATCAATACTTCTTAGCTATCCAAAAATGACATGTTCAATAGTCGAATGGTCGATAATGTTACAATTGCAACTTTTTGCCACCATGTTGTGGAGAGAGTGCGAGTCAAGAGGTGAAACTAAGCCAATGTTGCTAAAAGGCTATAGAACACCACTCATTCGTGAGAATCTTCGAAATGGAGGATGGATGAACTTCTAGAGACCAGAAGAGACAGTGAATGCGCTTTTAGAGATTGAATGTGACAACTCGAGGTCTAGGATCCGAGTGCCACTAAATCTTTATCTTGAACATAAAAAAACCTATTTTTCTACAACTTAAAACTTTATTAAATACTATCAAGTTTTGACATCAAATAAATAAATCTTCTAGAGATGTAAATAAAAGTAAAGTTCTTAAGTAAGTAGAATTGTGCATGGTGGGTCTCCTTCCAAATGCCAATTCGTTAGTCCTCTCATACCTTGATTTTCATGAACTATCAATTTCTCGAAAAAAATATGAGGGGATGAGATAAAATCTCAATAAGCATATAAGTAAATGGATAAACATTTGTATAGAATTTAGGGAACTTCATACATACAAACATAGTGAGATACGAAAATCTATACCAAACATAGATGGTATGAAATTTTCATGCACAACTCTACTATCTTCCAATCCAAACTTAGAACATACATAAAGGACGTCATAATCAATTCGTATATAATCATAAAAATACTTATACACTTACTATATCTTGTGAAAATGATAAGATAAATACTAGAATATATTTGGAACTTCAACCCTTGTCCCACGTGCTAAAGAATATGCTATATTTTTAGTTGTATATATTTTACAAAGAAATGAATGTATTTGGAAAGAGGAACATATGATACCTATTTATAGGAGCCACCATGCTTTGAGAAATCTAATTCAATTGAATTTTGAATCTTAATGTGATAGAATCTTATTATCATCTCAACCATATTTCGCCTAATGGGATAAGATGATGAATAAAAAAATAAAAAATTCTCCATAATTTCTAAAATTAAATAAAGTAGAGATAAAATCAAAATATTATATTTATAATTTAATATTTCAATTTTAATTGAAAGAGACATTATCTCAATTATCTTTTAACATTAAATAAAATATAGATAAAATTAAAGTATTATCTTAAAAGGAATTTGATTTTATCTCAATCATTTAAAATTTCAATCTAATTAAAAGAGATAAAATTAAAACATTATCTCCATTATTTAAATAAACACTACTTGGGCTTCAGCCCGAAAAGAAAAAAATAAAATAAAAAGGTATGGACTATTATTTCACATAATGAACTTTCTTGCAATTGATCGGGCTAAAGTATTAATTGTTTATATTTTTTTTATAATGATAAATTTAGGCCATAGGTACAAGTATTACGTTGACAGAGGCAGTGATAGCCGCCAGTGGTATGATCGTACCTTATTGGGCAACCTTCCAGACAATAGGAAGATGTGCTTCAAATAGGATGATACAGAGTCACCTTGTGTACACATGGAGGCACTTTTGGTGTTGTACGAGAGCTTGTCTATACCGATGTCAAGAAGTGGCAATGAATTGTTTATTTGCTCTTATCAAAGTTGAGCTTGAATTGAGGAGTTGATATCTTGCTTTTGTCAAGGCCAGAGTTTGAATCAAGTGATTGATTTATTACCTGAGCTGGTTAGTCAAGTTGGCAAATTTCCATGTTGGAGTTGGCATTTTATAATCAAGTAATTGGCTAATTGCTTCCGCTGGACAAGTCACCCTTTGAGCTGCTAGGTGTATAAGTTTAAGTCCCCACCTTAAATGTTGAGCGCTAATAATGTAAGAAAGCTTTAGCGTCAGGCAAGGCATTGATAGAAATATAAATAGTAATGTGGACTCCCAAATGGATATGAAAAGCTACTGCTTTTATCTTTCTATAATTGATAGAAAAAGAAGAAAAAACCCTACTCGACAAGAATGGAAATCTGAAGCATAAGTTTAATTGGGGAATAGGCTATTTATGGCCATGAGAATTAACCAAATTACATAAAAATCAGCCATTATCACGAGAAAATGGGGGTATCCTATAGACTAGGAAAATTTAGTTAACACCCTATAGACCAAGTAAACATTTATTCTCATGTAAGAATTAACAAAGACCAAGTCTTTAACTTACAAACCATAAATAATAAAATTTATGACAATCCCTCCCCTAAATTGAAAGCTTTTAAACGTCAGTTTATTTGTGCACCTCCTTCTTCAAGCATAACTTCTCAAGGTGCAAATGCCCAAAAACCTTCTTAGATTTTGTAAGGGAAGAAATTTAGAGGTTTAGTGAATATAATATAGGCCAACTGATCTTTAGATCAATTGTTCCATCATTGTCCAGATCACTTAAAAAATAATACTTTACATCAATATATTTGCTTCTTCCGTGTAACACAGGATTTTTAGAAAGTTTAATTAATGGCCGAGCTGCTGTCACAAAAAAATTGTAGTAGATCTTACTTGCTTGACATGTAAATCTTCAAGAATTTTCTTCAGTCAGATAGCTTGACAAGAAGAAGCTATTTAGCAACAAATTCAACTTCAGTAGTTGACAAAGTTGTTGTGCCCAAAAAATGAATCCACACGTGGCCAATAGAAAGTAGCTCTACATATGCTCCTCCATGGACACTTGAAACACACAATCATTCGTGGCCTTTTTCATCGGTGGTGATAGTGGTCGTGATAGAGTCCTCGAGCACTTCGATGATCAAGTTAGTGAAATGATAAATATAATTAGGTAATTCCAGTAGTGGGAACATTGAAATTGACATATTAGTATAATATGGGAAGGAAATAATGATATTGTTATGTGTAGAGTTGCATTACCATTTCAAAGACGCAGGCATGGATATTTATAGAGGAGACGAAGAAAGGGCAGTTAAATGAAAGGCACGTGGCCTTATCTGTCGAGCCGAAATGTCTCCTTCTAGGCGTCAATCAATCACTCCATAGGTGGACAAGTGTGTAATGTTTTCTAACAAAATAAATTTGATTTGACATTTTGGTGCATGTCGCATGACGTCGTATCCATTAGTCAAAAGATTTTATCTTAGACGGATCTTTGCACAAAAAATCCCTATATTGCATCGAGGTGCCTTGACCTCTTTTAGCAAGCATGTCTCCAGTCGTGTCACTTTGTCATCACTTGTTTCGACTCGAATCACTTTGGAGATTTGGATCAGCATGTGTGCATTGTCTTCACTTCGGTGCATCAACAGTGATGTGTGACGTGGAGGGTGTCGCATAGTATAGGCATTGGTTTGACTAGGAGACTCGTTACTAGTGGTGTAACAAAAGTCATAATTTGTTACTTCTTGGATGGCCATGAAATAGCCTCGTGCCTAGTATAAAAATATAACCTAAGGTGCTTATTCTATCATCTTGATCTCCTGCATGAGACTCAAATAAATTTGTCCTCTTATCCTTTTTGTAGAACAGTCCAAAATCTTTAGTTCCTTATAAGTAATAAAAGATTCTCTTGATCGTGAACAGATGCATTTTTATTGGATTTTTAATGTATCTGCTTATCGGACTTACAGAATGAATTATATCTAGTTTTACTTGTTAGGAATCTACTTATACATGCACAGCGGAAAATTAATATAATTTCGATTCTCACCGAGGATCCCTTTGTGTTTAGATAGAAATCGTGATAAAGATTGTACCTTTGACAAATTTTGCAAACCTTTTGCTTTTCTTTTCGTTCTAGCAATCTTGATTCGTCACCCACAGCTGTCCAATTGTCCAGCCTCCAACGGTGATCCACACAGAGAACAAGATTGCAGCTACTAGGGTTTTCCTCTTATGCCAGCAAGAATAATGAAAACCATATGGATCTCAAACTCTATCCATGTATTTATATAAACTCAAACGGGCTCGACCCGGTCCGGACCAATATTTAATTAATCCAATTAATTAAACCCGGTCTGTGAATTAATTAATCCAATTAATTAATTCAAAAATATAAATAACAAATCCAATTAATTAATTTATCCAATGATTGTTAAATTAACCAATTGACAATTTGCAATCTTCCAATTCTCTTTTTGTGCGACCCATTAGGTTCCCGACCACGATGACTAACGATGTGAAATATTATTTGGATCTAATCAAAATTGATAAATTAAAACACTCTTTTAATTTATCATCAATTCACACTCGTCGTCTCTGATTAACATTTAGCAATGTGTCAGGGCAATACATGTGATGAGAAATGTCACGTGGTATGACAAAATCGAATTCGTTCGTTTACCGTGAAACTATAATCCCTTCGTCAATATGATCCGATCAATTACGAGATATGGAATTATGTCAATCTCGAATTTCGATCATATCTTTCATTCCACTATTAAGTCAATATAAGTCGAAAACTCCTTTTCGACTTATGAGTACACTTTGGTCAAAGATTTCGTTATCGACTTAATTGAATGAAACGTAGATCATAATCTCCTACTACCTAAGAGTGACGAATCATTTATTGGTCAATCACAACCTTCATACGATTCTTGACGTACCCGAACGATGTCGTATTAGCGGCCCTTTGCAAAGCAACATCCAACACCGCCAAAGTATGACTGTCCTCATATAAGGTACCATGACGACCTCAAGTCTAAGGACCAATTCCACTACCGAACGTTAGAGATTAACCACTGACACTCAGATAGTTATCCGTGTGGAATTTCTCGACGGGTCTCCAATGTTTTGTTCTATAACAAAACATCCACGTGTCATTTAAGTGTCACCACACTTTAACTTGTGAGATCAACTACTTACTTCACAAGTAAGAAATGCCACACGTGATGGTCTATCCGTAATAATGATATTCGTATCTCGTTATTACTTACCACCACGGACGATTTAAGATTCAATCAGATGTAATTTGTATTTCACAACCACAACTCCTTGTGATTAACAAATTACGAAGATTTGAATCTACGAACTCTATTATTTATTTAATTATCTATTAATTAAATAATAAATCTGCCATTAAATTGTATTAATTATATATCAAAAGTATCTATGTCCAAAGTTGATTGGACATAGGGCATAATACTTACAAATTCCCACTTGCACTAGATCCAATCACTTATATATCTAATATCATAAGTCTACATGACAATCATGTTTGTGCTACGACAACTCTTTGTCAGTGAATTTGCAATATTGTTAAATGTGAAAATTTGTTCTTCTCTTTACGTCATTTCTATGTATTATCTCTCTGATGAGATTATACCGCCTTAATACATGTTTGGATCATTGATAAGAACTTAGTTTCTTTACTTAGTTTCTTTTCTTTCGCAATGGCTCTATTGTTATCACAATATAATGACATGTGATCAATAATATCAGGAACTACTCCAAGTTCATTTATGAACATCATGATCCAGATTGCAACTCCTTGCTACTTCTGAAGTAATCATGTATTAGGTTTCTACTACTGAATCAACGGTTGCTTCACGTTCGGAACCTTTCCAACACACCGTTTAAGAATAAACAAATTTCTCCATATAAAATCTTCTCAACACTTTATATAGATTGGGAGGAGTCAAGCAACCCTCTAGATCTATCTCTATAGATCAAGTTGGTTTTACAATATCGTTCGAGAATAAATCCTTCACGAACCATTATTTCAATGAATGAAACATAGGGATGTCGTTTTAGGAATAAGAAAATGCTCCCACTATCTTCTTGTAAACACACAATTCGTCTTCAAATTTGACAAAATCAAACACTTTGACTTTTCATCAAATCTAAGATTTCAGCTCCAAGAGACTTCTCTTAACCTATAGTCACAGTATGCAACTGTTGCAAACAAAATCCGAATGGACTTAAGCAAGGCTACAGGGGAATTGTTTCACCAATGTCAACATTTAACTTTTGCTTCTAGCCTTGCTTTGTATATATGGATATTCACATCCATCTCGACCTTTTCTTTTGTAAACTATTTACAAAAGCTTATGGGCTTTATTCCATTAGGAGGCTTGACCAAGGTTCAAATCTTGTTCACTTATGTCGAGTTTTATCTCGAGTTTCATGGCCTCTTACTGTCTCTTTTAAGTCAACACTTGACTTTATTTGTTGCAACTAGCAGGTTCATTATCCTGGATCACTAATACCTGATTAATGATCATGGATTCGCACCTTCTTGAAGATCGAATGATCCTACTATATTCACATAGAGCTGTCATGTCCTCAAGAGTCTTTACTTCCTGATCCAAAGTATGTTCCATATCAAATATGAGATCAAACTCGAATTTATCTACTTGGTTAACTATATCTGTGGACTCTTGAACTCTTTCAAATTTTGTTTTACTCCCACTGTCCTCTCTTAGAGTAAACATTTTCTAAGAAGACGATATGTAGTGAGACGAAGACTTTCTTCATGATAATAGAATTTATATTCAAATGTCTCCTTTGAATATCCCACAAATATGTATTTATCGGATTTAGTCTCAAACTTATCCAATTTAAGGCGCTTCAAATAAGCGTCATGGCCCCTAACTTTCATATAAGATAAATTGGGACTATTGTCTTTCCATAACTCGTATGGAGTTCTGTTAACCAATTTAGATGGGACATGATTTAGTATATTGCACACTGCAATCAATGCATGACTCCAAAACAATTTTGGGAGATTTGCATGGCTTGTTATTAATTGCATTATATTTAATAATTAACGATTCTTCCTTTTAGATACACCACCTTGCTGCAGTATATATGAAGGAGTCAACTGTAAGAGAATCTCATTCTCTCTTAAATAATCTAGATTTTACCTTTAAGATACTTTCACTTGATCGAATCTTAATGTGAGGGTATCTTTACTTATTTGTTTAACTAATTCTAGTGTGAATTCCTTGAACTTTTCAAGAGTTTCATGTTTGAGTTTTCATCAAGTATACATGATCATTGATGAAATAAGAGAAACATTACCTGACATCTTTTGACATGAGTCCATATGCATCATTATGCATTAGACCAATAATTATGCTGGCCTTTCTTCTTTTCAAGTTTAAGAAGATTTGGTCATTATGTCAGACATGCATAATTTTTACTTGTCAAAATCAATTAATCCCAAGTATACATCTTTATGTAACTTTGGAATTGCATTTCATCTATATGACAAAGTCTATCATGCCAGATTTTAGTAATAATTAGATTATCGCATTTATATCTTATAATTTCTATACTCATTATACAATCCTTAGTATTTAGAATATAAATGTTATTTTGTAACTTACCACAGTTATTAAGATCTTGATCAAGATATGCAGGAACAATAATTGTCCTTAACATTAAAATGCTTCATGTCTGAACATGAAATTCATTTAAATGTTCCAACTCTGGTGGGTGCAAAGCAACATTTCTCTAATTCCATTACTAAGTCAAAAGGCAACAACAAGAAGTATGCTCCTACAGACAATGCAGCAACATTTGCTCATCTCCATCATGTAGGTTAACTTCTTCCTTTCGCAGTGGTATATTTCTATTTAGTTTCTCCATATTTGTATAAATATGAGATTTACATCTGCTGTCAGATACCTAAAAAACTCGTGAAGTAGACGTAAGCCATACAATATTCCTTCCAATAACCTTTCATTCTATAATGAAACCATGGGTCATTAGATTTCGTATTGTCCTTCGCTTAGACTGTCTTAACCATATTGGATGCTTTCATAAAACCCCTTTAGACTTCCTCTCAATATCTTTAGAGGAATCAATGGTTTGCCCACTACCAACTTTGATAAAGGGTTTAACAGTCCTAAGCATGTTAAGCAACTCAATAATTTTGAATTCGAGTTTATTCACGTTAAATTTATAATTAGTTGTGAATAGCTTTAGCTGACAGAGATTGCAGAACCAAGTCACTACTTAGTTCATTGTTTATGATTCAACAAAGTTAAGACATTTCTCAACGTCAATCATCTTCAGTGTCTAAGCATCGATTGAAGATTACTCTGTCATTTTGCACCGGTATAGTTGTTTGGAAGTCTCATATCCTTCCACACATGATTATCATCATACAACTCTTTGTAATGAAGAATTATGTGTTAATATCTATACTCTCAAGTTGCTTTTGTAATTCAGTGACCTAGTTGCAAGTATCACATACGTTACAGTATTATTGTCATCACTGCGTTTACGACAGTAGCCACCTCTTCTTTAATTGAGTCATCAGTAGGTGTCTCTGGAAAGGGCTACTCAAGGACGTGACCAATTTTTTCATGCATGAGAACAATTCTCAAATTGCGGTGTCAATTAAGAAAATATAGTTTGGTTGTTGGCATCTAGTATGCCATTTAGACACATATGGTTACTCAAGATTCAATAAATATAAATGACGAAAAAGGAAAGAATAATATGTAAATACATCAATTAATTTAACATGGACTTTTATTAAATTAATTATGCTCCCACTGTTTAAATAAAATTTATGACCCTCTTACATAAATTTATGGAGTCCATACTTGACTCCTAGTGTGCTGGGATTCCATCTATTATATTAAGATATTGAGTGTACTAAACAAACCTTAATATAATATTTGGGTAGATACTATTATCAATTGTATCTCCATACAACTCCCAGATTATTAAGCTAACAACTCTTTGTTTTCAAACATCATATGTATTAGCTTAATATGCCTCTAAAATTTATCTCCTTGAGCGTACTCAACAAAAGATAAATTTTAGTTAAGTCAAACTCGTCATTCAGAAATATCAAATATTTTATAGTGTCAAACATATCCCTAATGGACCAGCCTTGAGTGTACTCAACAAGTTGAGACGATTTGTGACTTTGGTTTTTCACTATAAAGATGGAAGGCTATTATAAATGTGACTTAATATTTTATGGAGGGATTTTGCATTCAAGGGTCTCATTGTAACATAAATATACATTTTATTATGCATCTACTATGCAAATAAATATATATAACATAATATAATAGTGTGGACGATAATGGACTTTTACTATCTAATCTTCTCGAGCCATAAGGAAGACTAGTTGGTCAATTCTTAGGGGGTATTATACTGATCAATATCAATGCGCCAACTCCATGGTCTCCTCCTTTTCTTGTTTCTTCAATTAGTCCAATTGCAATCTGTATCCTATATTAGTTGGCACGCAGGCCTAAATGAAATTGGACTCGCAGGCCCACAGCAATAATAAAAATAACGGACTCGCAGGTCCAAAATGATTAAGAGCTCACAGGCCTAAAATAATAACAAGAATAAAAATTAACCATTCAACACATCCATATGGTCGAGTCCATAATCGTCCACTAATAATACATTCATCACATAAATATATACCTATATAATATCTAATATTATATGCAAATAAGTTTCAAATTTCTAGCAATTGAGTCGTCTAAACTCTTTTAGACAAAAGGATCGGAACAATTAAATAATTAATTAATCATTTAACCAATTATTTAATTAGCTGGCATATTTAACTAAAATCTAATTTCAATTAAATAATAAATTAGAGTCCAACTCTAATTCAACAATTATATGGCGGGATTATTTAATTAAAATCAAATTTTAATTAAAAATCAAATTAGAGTCAAACTCTAATTTCACAATTTAAGGCGGTGGAATTTAATTAAAATCAAAATTTAATTAAATAACAAAATTAGAGTCTAACTCTAATTTCAATAATTAAGGGAAAAATAATTTAATTAAAATCAAAATTTTAATTAAATACCAAATTAGAGTCCAACTCTAATTCCAAGAAGAAATTTAGGGCTAGACAATTTAATTAAAATCAAATTTTAATTAAATGTGAAATTAAAATTCAATTCTAATTACAAGAATATATTCGGGTGAATAATTAATTAAAATCAAATTTTAATTAAGTATTAAATTAGAGTTTGACTCCAATTTAAATTGAATTAATATTTTAATCTAGGATAACACTCCTAAATAAAATAAAAATTCAATTGGGTCAAAGTTTAATGTTTAAGTCAAAATCCAATTTTAATGAAAATATAAAATGTCATCAATTTTAAATAAAATTTTAATTTGGGTCAAAATCAAAATTATGTGTCAAACCCAATTACAATTAATTTTAAAATCATTTCAAAATTCAAATTCAAAACCATTTTGAAAACTTGCAAATTGACCTAAGTTTGAAATTAACATCGGACCCTTCCAAGATTTAAAATTGCAGAACAAGTCCCATTTTAAAATATTGCAAACTGACCCTTTGGCAAATTATCAATAGGGCCCTCGAGATTACAAAATTGCACAGCAGCCCTTCTTTAAAATTTACATATTGACCCCTTTTACATAATTGCACTCGGGCCCCCCACAATTACACTAATTGCAGAGTAACCCCCGTCTCTACCAACTCCAACAGAAACTGAAACCCTAAAATTCAGCCCACCCTTCTTGGCGGCGCTCTTTCTCTCCAGATTTCGGGGGGCGGCGGCAATCTTCGCGGCGGGGAGTTGCCGCTGTCAAAAGCGGTGGCCTCCCGCGCTGCTGCTGTTTTCACCCGGCGGCGAGCATGTCGCTGTCGTCGCCGGCTGCGCCACACCCGTCCTGTCCAATTCCAATTTTTATTTTATTTTATTTGCAGAATCAGATTTCGAAGAAAAATGGAATTCAAATTTTCTAAATTGCTAGAAACTAGTAAACGTATAACAACCAACTTTTGATTGTACAAAATGTTAAACAATTTCTAACAAACACAAAGTAGGCTCTGATACCACTGTTGGGAATCTACTTATACATGCACAGCTGAAAATTAATATTATTTCGATTCCCACCGAGGATCCCTTTGTGTTTAGATAGAAATCGTGATAAAGATGGTACCTTTGATGAATTCTGCAATCATTTTGCTTTTCTTTTTGTTCCAGTAATCTTGATTCGTCACCCACAACTGTCCAATTGTCCAGCCTCCAACGGTGATTCACGTAGAGAACAAGATTGCAGCTACCAGGGTTTTCCTCTTGTGCCAGCAAGAATAATGAAAACCATATGAACCTCAAACCCTAGCCATGTATTTATATAAACTCAAACGGGTTCGGCCCGGTCTGGTCCAATGTTTAATTAATCCAATTAATTAAACCCGGTCCGTGAATTAATTAATCCAATTAATTAATTGGAAAATATAAATAACAAATCCAATTAATTAATTTATCCAACGATTGTTAAATTAACCAATTGACAATTTGCAATCTTCCAATTCTCTTTTGTGTGCGACCAATTAAGTTCCCGACCACGATGCCTAACGACGTGAAATATTATTTTGATATAATAAAAATTGATAAATTAAAAACTCTTTTAATTTATCGTAAATTCACACTCGCCGTCTCTAATTGACATCTAACAATATGTCAGGACAATACATGTGACGGGAAATATCACGTGGTATAACAAAACCAAATTATTTCGTTTACCGTGAAACTATAATCCCTTCGTCAATATGATCCGATCAATTACGAGATATGGAATTGTGTCAATCCCGAATTTTGATCATATCTTTCATTCCACTATTAAGTTAATATAAGTCGAAAACTCTTTTTCGACTTATGAGTACACCTTGGCCAAGGATTTCGTTATCGACTTAATTGAATGAAACGCAGATCATAATCTCCTACTATCTAAGAGCGACGATCCTTTATTGGTCAATCACAACCTTCATACGATTCTTAACGTATCCGAACGATGTCGTATTAGCGACCCTTTGCAGAGCAACATCCAACACCGCCAAAGTATGACTGCCCTCATATAAGGTACCATGACGACCTCAAGTCTAAGGACCAATTCCACTACCGAACATTAGAGATTAACCACTGACACTCAAATAGTTTTCTATATGGAATCTCTCGGCGGGTCTCCAATGTTTTGTTCTATAACAAAACATTCATGTGTCATTTAAGTTTCACCACACTTTAACTTGTGAGATCAGCTACTTACTTCACAAGTAAAAAATGGCACACATGATGGTCTATCCGTAATAACGATATCCGTATCTCGTTATTACTTACGACCACGGACGATTTAAGATTCATTCAGATGTAATTTGTATTTCACAATCACAACTCCTTGTGATTAACAAATTACGAAGATTGGAATCTACGGACTCTATTATTTATTTAATTGTCTATTGATTAAATAATAGATCTGTCATTAAATTGCATTAATTATATATCAAAAGTATTTATGTCCAAAGTTGATTGGACATAGGGCATAATACTTACAGTACTGTAGTTAAATGCATCAAAATGCCACAATTTGCTTGTGGGGAATTTGAACTACCTTCTTTCCTTCGAGTTCTTTGTTTAGCTTCAAGGATCTTTCGTGTGAAACATGTCTAAATTTCACACACATCTTTTGACTAATAAAGATTTCACTAACGGTATACACTACTTCTATACCAAGAAAGTAATACATCATACCAAGATCAGACATTTCAAATTCAACCACATTGATTTCTTGAACTCTTCAAACATGATACTACCATTTTCACAAAATATAAGATCATCTACATATAAGCAGACAATGAGCATTTTCCCTCCATTCCAATTATTATTATTATTATTATTATTATTATTATTATTATTATTTATTTATTTATTTTATTTATTTTTTATTTTTAAAGTTTATGTCGTAAGAACATTTGTTTCTGGAAACATTCTTTCAAATAATAAGCCTAAATGCAGTGTACCAAGTATGTGAGGCTTGTTTCAATCTATTAATAGCTTTTTTAATCTATATACTTTATGCTCATTTCCAATCTTAATGTAACCTAGAGGTTGATCAACAGTACATTTTTCTTCAAGTTTCATACAAGAATGATGATTCAAAATCCAACTGGAAGATTGGCCATCAATGTTGTGTTGCGATCATCAATTAGATTTTATCATAGCTTGTAGCAGGAGTGAAAATTTCTTTATAGTCGAACACATACTCTTGTTTGTATCCCTTAGCACCTTTGAAAGTTGTAGGGTCAAAATCTGAAAATAAAACAAAGTAGGTGATTGGATCTTTAGTTTGGTCAATTCTAGTTACCTTATAGTATATCATCCACGCATGCCTCTTTTAAATACAGCAAAGATGGGATTCAATTGTTGCATCAGTAGCTTCTGTTGCTGTTGGTGAATTTTCAGCACTTGTTGGAGCTACATTTGGTAGATTTTTAGGTATAGGAGCCACTGAAATTTGTTAGTGTAGGGGTTGCTGCATTTCTTCTTCAGCTTCACTATAAAAAAATTAGTGGTGTATGTTGCTTTCCATTCCAATTTCAAGTGCTCTCCTCGTAAAAAACGACATCCTAGTGGTCACAATCTTCTTCGTCGGTGGATTAAACAATTTATATGCTTTGAATGTTTTACTTATGTCAAGAAAGATATACTTTTCACCCTTATCATTAGCCTCCTTCCTTTTCCATATGGGGAGCATATGCAATCGAAAATTCTAAAGTGATCTGTAGATGGTCACCATCCACTCAAGCCTCATATAGTGTCATGTAGGAATCCTATTCAAGACATAATTGCTCCAATCTACTTCTTTCGACCAAATATTCTTTGGAACTCTTCCTCTTACCGCAAAGTTCTTACCATGTTGAGGATGGTTCTACTTTTCTTTTCTTATACACTATTTTGTTGTGGAGTATAAGCAGCTGCGAGTTTTTTCCATGCCTTGAGCATCACAAAAACTTTCAAACTCTTTTAAGTAGTATACTCTACCATGATTAGTACAAATAGTTTTAATGGTTTTTCTTGTTTCATTTTCAACATGCTCATCGAGGCATTTAAATGCACTAAAAGCTTCTGATTCTTCCTACAAAAATTGAACCCAAGTTTTTCAGCTATAATCATCAACAAAGGTAATCAGGTATCTATTACTCCTACTAGATGATGGCTATATTAGCCCACAAAATGTAGGGATGAACAAGCTCCAAGATATGCTTTGCTCTCCATAACTTTTCTTGAGGAAATTGAGAATGATGTTTTTTGACAACAACACATTCTTCACAAACTTGAGGAGTATCAATTTGTGGAAGGCATGTTACCATATTTTTTTCGTTGGAGATTCTTTAATTCACCAAAAATCAAGTGGCCATAGTGAAAATGCCAAAACCATGAAGAATCTTTCACTTCAGCCATCAAGGAAGGTTGTCCACTTTCGATCTTCATCTGAAACAACCTATTTTAACTCATTTGAACAACAATGATTCCCCTAGAAAGATAATATATCTCACATATCTCACACACATCCTTCCTAGCGGTAATTACATAACTTTTTTTTTATTGCAATTGTCTAGCACTTAACAAATTTCTTTTCAAGTCAATAACATAAAAAATATTGGAAATCATTCTTGGTCCTTATACTAATATCAACCTTTCCCATAGCATTCCAAGTAGAACAATCACTGAAACTTACTTTAGAACAAAAGCCTTTATTTAATAAGAAAAAAGACTACTTACTTCTAAACATGTGATTACTGCAGTATAACACTACAAATTTTCATAAATCTTGAAGTTTTACCAAAAACTTTCTTTTCTTTATATTGAAGGCCGAACTATCAAAATAAATTTCTTTAAAAATAAAATCACCAAAATATCTATAAATTTAAACTAGACGTGGAAAATTATATTAAAAACAAAAATAAACATTGACTAACTAATTAAATAACATGACTTTAAACTTATCAAACTAACTAATAAATTTTAATACAAAAAAACTTAGTGCTTTCGTTTTTGAATCCTATTGACAATCCGCGTCACCATCCTGACACAGTTTCAATTGACCCGCACTAATTTGTAAAAATTATAGTAAGCGTGGAGTTCTTGACACAATTATAACAAATAAATAAATACTTCATATTACTCTTTTCTTATAGAATATATTGGTGATCAAGCGTAGGTCCTCTTAAATTCCTGAAAGATTTCATATCTCTAAATAACGAACCCGAAGGTCCACTGGCAATTCGTGTATATTTAATTGAATACATAAAAGTATAAGGAAACGAACCACTTGTAAGAAAGTATCTTACCCCGTCAAATAAAATGAATTATTGAAAAGATTCCAATATCTTTTCCACTTTCTCGATTGCATCAATAAAATCGTAATTGATTTTTTCGAACTTATTTTCTCCCTCTACTATCTGGTCGTGTAAAATTTCTTGGTGGAGAATTATGGGATAATTGCACACTATTTAAAAAAAAAACGCAGTTGAGTCCTAGTACAGTTGTGATGGAAGAAAATGTGTACCAAACTTGGATAGGAATTGAATTTTGGTAAAACAAATCATATTAAGACACGTGTACTTTGATTGGTATAAAATATATAATTAATACTTATTTCACAAAAAGTAGATTCACTGACAACTACAAAGATAGAATTTGGATAAGAATTACTTTGAATAATGGAATTAGAATTAAAATCAAAATACAACTAATATTTATATTACACATTCCCGAGAAGATGAAATTGAATTAAGTTATAAATTATGTAAAATTCTATTTATCCTATTTCTTTTAATTGGGTTTAACTTAATGTATTCTAATCCAAAATGATTTTTTCTCGAGCTAAAGACTTTTGATTAATTAAGACCAATAAAAAGAGTCCAATATTGATGCACTTACTTTTCCTCTATCGAAATCTAATTATTTGGCCAAAATAAAATTAAAATCAAACTATTTCACTTTAGTCCCGGAACTTTCAAATTATAGATATACATTATACAAAATAAATAAATTTTATCCTATAAATTTTTTGAGGCGTTACAATCTCCCCTCCTCAAAAGAATTTTGTCCTCAAAATTACCTTAGTTAGTTAAAAAGTTATGAATACTTGACCTTGACATACTTAATATTTCATAACATGAAACAAGACGACTCATAATCATGCTAAAAATAACATTTCATTTCATGCCTTGGATCAATTGAAGAGTGGTCGAATAGTGAGCGTCGCATGCCTAGGTTTCTTCATAACATTACATGTTTAAGACTTTAAAAATTTTACATTACTTATAAATCCCGAATGTTTATGAAAATACTTTATTTAAGAAAATTTTCTAAAATACAATTTTCTCAAATTAAAAGTTTCCAAAAAGAGAATTTTCTTAAATTTGGAATGAATTGAAATATTGTTTTTTGTCCGCTTGATTTGAACAACGCACAATCAAAAGGCTTCCAGATGAGGAGAGGGTCATAAGTGGACTGCTTAAATTTCAAATTCTTCTTAGACAATTTAGGCCTTTTTAACGAAACCTTTCAATCATGCGAATATGCAAATCAATAAAATTCAAACAATAAGTTTGAACTAGAGATATCTTAAAATATATTTTTCAATTTGACAAATTCTTATTAAAACTCAACTATTTGAAACTAATAAAAAAATCTGCAAAAGGTAAACTTGTGCTCTGATACCTAACTGTAACGCCCCAAATTTTCATAAATCTTGAAGTGTTATTAAAAGCTTTCTTTTCTTTATATTGAAGGAAGAACTATCAAATAAATTTCTTTAAAAATAAAATCACTGGAGTATCCATAAATTTAAACTAAACGTGAAAAATTGTATTTAAAATAAATAAATATTGAACTAACTAATTAAATAACATGACTTTGAATGTATCTAACTAACTAATGAATTTAAAGACAAAAAAAACTTAGTGCCTTCGTTTTCGAATCCTATTGATAGTCCGCGTCACCATCCTGTCACAATTCCAATGGACCCGTACTAACCAATAAAAATTATAGTAAGAATGAGTATTTAAAAATACCCAGTAAGATATGCACAGTTTTCTTACACAATTACATATAACAAATAATTAAACACTTCATATCACTCTTTTCTTATAGAGTATATTGGTGACCAAGTGATATACTCATCTTAGGTCCTCTTAAATCTTTGAAGGATTTCATATCTCTTACTAATGAATTCGAAGGTCCATTGACAATTCATGCATATTTAATTGAATATATAAAAGTATAAGGAAACGAACCACTTGCACAAAATTATCTTACCTCGTCAAATAAAATGAATTTTTGAAAGGATTCCAATATCTTTTCTACTTTCTCGACTGCTCAATAAAATCATGATTGGTTTTTTCGAAATTACTTTATCTCTCTCTACTATCTGTCATGTAATTTTTTTTAGTAGAGAATTATGGGACAATTTCACATTGTTCATAGAAAAAATAGTAGTTGATTCCTAGTACAATTGTGATGGAAGAAAACGTGTACCAAACTTGGATACGAATTGAATATTGATAAAACAAATCATACTATGATACATATACTTGATTGGTAGAAAATATATAATTAATACTTATCTCACCAAAAGTAGATTCACTAACAACTACAAAGATAAAATTTGGATAAGAATTACTTTCAAATAATGGAATTAGAATTAATAAAAAAATACGACTACTATTTATGTTACACATTCCCAAGAAGAGGAAATTGAATTGGGT
Source organism: Olea europaea var. sylvestris (assembly GCF_002742605.1). Lineage (NCBI taxonomy): Eukaryota > Viridiplantae > Streptophyta > Magnoliopsida > Lamiales > Oleaceae > Olea > Olea europaea. The sequence goes on along the minus strand of NC_036256.1, from coordinate 5,190,710 downwards.
TATAAATTATGTAAAGTTCTATTTATCCTATTTTCTTTTAATTGGGTCTAACTTAATGTGCTCTTATCCAAAATGATTTTTCTTGAGCTGAAGCTTCTGATTAATTAAGGCCAAAAAGAGTCCAATATTTATACCCTTATTTTTCCTCTATCGAAATCTAATTATTTGGCCAAAATAAAATTAAAATTATACTATTTCACTTTATTCCATCAACTTTAAAAATATAAATATATAGTATAAATAAATGTTATTTCATAAAATTTTGGGGCGTTACGCCTATGTCCACGTAAGATACATCTGATTGAGGTTTTTCATTGACTTGAACCACTATAACAAAGTTTCCACTTCATTATTCTCTATGAAATTTGATTTCTCTCCATTTTCTTTGGTTAGGCTAGGCTACGTGGTTTAACATTCAGAATGATAACGACCAAAATTGTGTCATTAGTAGCAATCTACCTTAGATATCTCAAAGTGCTGACCACATCTTGTACCTTTATCTTGAAATTGATCATCATCAACTTTAAAATTTTGAGACTGTTTGTTGCATTTCTATTGCCTCAACATACCCTTCCTCTACTTCTGCTTCTTCCTCTACCTCTACTTTTTCCCCTTCTCTAAATTCGAGAATTGAATAAATGTGGAAGCCTTTAGAGTTTGTTCATCCATCGTTGAACTTCTGTTCATCTTTTGCTCATGGACTAATAAGGAGATCTGAAGCTCATCAAGGGAGAGTACATCTACCTCATGGGATTTTTCAATTGAGCAAATAACATAATTGAACTTTGGTGCCAAGGAAAGTAATATTTTCTCAACAGTGGCAACATCTTCCATTTTCTCACCATGAAATTTTTTTTTTTTTTTTTGGCTATCCCCATTGTCCTTGCACAGTAACTGGTAACAGATTCACCATCCTTCATTTGTAGAGTCTCAAAATCCCTTCTCAAGGCTTGAAGCCGTGCAAGTTTCACTTTGGAAAAGCCTTGATATTTTTTCTTCGTTAAATCCTATACATCCACGAAAGTTTCTATGCTGAGAATAGTTTCTAAGATCGATCGATCAATAGCCTATAACAAGTAATTCTTTGCCTTCAAATCTTTCAACTTTAGTCATTCCAACCATGTTTTTTGTGCTTCTATTAGTCCCACTCCTGTAACAGGTGTTGCTACACAAGTTCAATAACCTTCCAATACTCCTTAGACCTTAAGAAGTTCTTCATTAGTGTGCTCCAATGGTCATAGTAGCCTAGCCATCAAAACAGGAATGGCTGGTTGAATAAAATTTTCAGGCACCAATTGAAAAATTAGTTGCATAGTAGATGCACAACGTATTCTTAAAAAGAATAATATATATATATATATTTATTTATTTATTTATTTATTTATTTTTTATTATTATTATTATTTTTTGGCACCACAGATTCATGGGAAGGACAGACAGATTTTGGTATAAATTATGCTGGTCTGCCAGGCTTTGTAGACAGGGTTTGGGAACAGATACTGCGTTGTCCCATTAACGTGTTTTTTCCCCCCACCCTTTTTTTTTCTTCCTTGTTCAATCTTCCAATTTAGATGTTGACACTTATTGCCTGGAATCCCTGTTTTTGTAGCACAATTGTTTTAGTATAAAACTGGCTCCGATATTTTTGATAGAAAATGTAAATAGCAGTACATACTCTTAAATGGGTAAGAAAAGGTATTGCCTTTATCTTTCTATAATTGACCCAAAAAGATGAAAAAACCAACTACACAAGAATGAATATCTGATGCATAAATTGAATTGAGAAATTGGCTATTTATAACCATGAGAATAAACCAAATTACATAAAAATCTGCCATTATTCCTAGAAAGTAGGACTATCGTACAGACGATAAAATTAGCTAACAACATAGAGATTAGCAAGGCCTTTATTCTCGTGTAAGAATAAACAAAGACTAAGTCTTTAACTTAAAAATAATAAATAATAACATTTATAATAGGCATCAGGCAGAATAGAAATGGCATGGTAGTCCTTACATTAGGCATATGACACCAATGATTTGAGAAATTCTAGGCGGCAAAATATTGAGCAGAGTGGAACCTGGAAAGGGCTTATTAGTCTTTACTCTAGTCATTGGACGCAATGATACTAGAGATTTAGAGGAAACTTAATGAATAAGCAAAAATCAAATATGACTACTATGCTCTTGGGGGAGAAACTTTTTGAATTTTCTGCAAAGACCAAGCATATAGGACAAGGGAGTATAAGACTTCTAAATTGCGAAAGTTTTGAGTGAAGAGGAGAAGAGCTCCGTAATCTATCCAAGTTATGGGTTTTATTTAGGGATTTTGAATCGGTATGTGACGGATGGCACTGCGGAAAGATTATATTCAGTGAAGAAATCAAAAGATAATTCGATATTCTTCATGTGGTGCTGTGATGAGTGCAGTTGGTCTGTAGAAACACATCCGGCAAAGGAAACGGACTTTTTCGAAAGGATAAACTCAAAATTTTCAGTTGGCATGTTGTCGAGGACGTCAACACCTTTAAGATATATCACAAAAGAATCTATACACGCTTATTAAAAGATCCGAGATCAGTAACAGTTAATCATAATGACTTTATTAAAAGTTGGTTAAGCCTAAACGAGTGAGACTATGCAAGATACATCGTACATATAAGTTGGGATGGAGATCCAGTACACTATTTTTACCCCATATAAATGAGGACTTCGACAAGTCAATGGGAAAGAGCGTCATGGAATGATGACTTAGCATGATGTTAATGTTCGTGGCGATCATTGGCGATGAGCTGAGAACTTGGCTTGACGTGAGTTTAATATGTGAACATAATGATAGCGAGTTCAAAATATGAGAATAAGATTAATTTTTATGAATTTGGTTTATGGCCGGAGTGCTTTCTTAACGATTTAGGAAGCTTTCCACCATTGAAGATGGACATCTGAATCCATTTGGCTAGGAAACATAGGAGCCGAAAGAGATAGCATCAATAGCATTGTCGTAATTTTACTATATTGGAAGGGCAATATTTCAAGGATCATATACTCGTTGGGTTTGAAACTTTGTGGACTTGATTTTGAAGATATTGGATTCGCTATCAAACTTTCATTTGGAGGTTGGGATCGTCAAATAAGAAACTTATGATTACCCTACGATTTTTCTTGGAGAATCTTTTATAAGTGTACATGCTTGGTGAATAGTCAGTCAACCTCTACCTTGCTTCCGTCACTCAGGACAGCATACAAGCTATCATTATGCACTAAATGTGCAATATTTAGAGATCGCAAGGGAAACTGAGCTTATTTTAGGTACTTTTAGAAATGGTTAAAGTATTCGAACGGGGTCGATAACCTATCGAGGGGCGTCAATGTTGGATAATTTAGTTCTTTAGATTATCGGATCTTTCATGTTAAATCATCAAAAAATACAAGAATTAAAGTGGAAGCATACCTAAATCAGACATGGTTAATGCAATATGAATTTCGCTGTATGGTCTTCCAAATCTACACACAGTCTCCTTTTCCTCTCTGTGATGGGATGCAGTAGAGAATGAATAATACGTTGCGTGTGATCTGGGGACCATAACCTATTTATATATGGATGCCCTTTGACCTAATTCGGCCCATCATAGAATTAGGACTTGGGCCCGGTCTCTACACATATGTAAACCCATACTTTAACTGGATACATTAAAGCCCAAAACTGAAACCTTATTAGATCACTTTAATTGGGCTCAACCGAATTCGATAGCCTATAATTTAACACACAATTATTCACACATACAAACCCATCTTTAATTAAAAATTCTTACAATCTCCCACTTGGGCTATATGTATCACCTTATAATTGTGTATTAAACATAACCTTATGAGTACTCAGAATTTTGCTATCATTACCGAATGTATCCCCAAACAATCCCGTCCATCAATCATATCAACATAGGATCAAAGCGACTTTCGCTACTTTCACGTAACTAAACCCATCAATGGTCACGTATATCAATATAACTGAATGACATGGATAAAGCATGGATGTGTAGCATGGAAATTACATGTAATGTGGTCTATAACATGCCTATTTCCAACTGGTCCACCTTAATACCTTAGTGAGATCATTTAAACAAGTTCAGAGATAATTAACCAAATAACTTTATAACTGAAAATAACTTTAACTTTAAATCGTATCCAAAATAACAGTACATGTGTCCAATATGAAAAGCTAAAATACAAACTCCCACTGAAACTAGATATCCTCAAGAGACATTACACCCATATGAGTAGTGTGCTCATGAAAGACCTTGGGTATCAATCCCTTAGTAAGCGGATCCGCAACCATGGAGTTTGTTCCAATATGCTCTATTGACACCTGTCCACTCTGAACCCTTTTTTTTAACAGCAAGGAACTTGATCTCTATGTGTTTTGATTTCGTCGAGCTCCTGTTGTTATTAGAATACAGCACTACTGATTTATTGTCGCACAATATCTTAAGTGGTCTTTCTATATTATCCACAATACGCAGCCCAGTGACAAAATTATGCAGCCATATTCCATGATTTGATGCCTCATAACACGCTATAAACTCCGCTGCCATAGTGGAAGTAGCTATGAGTGTCTGCTTAGCACTCTTCCAGGAAATAGCACCTCCAGCAAGCAGGTAAATATAGCCTGGATCTCCTACTATATTGGCATCCCGCGAAATCGGAATCAGAATAACCGATGATCTCCAACTGATCCGATCTCCTATATGTGAGCATGTAGTCTTTTGTTCTCTGTAAATACCGCATGACCAGTTTGGCTGCTTTCCAATGATCCATTCCCAGGTTACTTAAATATCTCCCTAGCATCCCAATGATGTACGCTATATTCGGACGCGTACAAATCTGAGCATACATCAGACTCCCTATAGCTGAGGAATAAGGAATCTTCTGTATTTCTTTAATTTCCAAGTCATTTTTAGGGCACTGACTTAAGTTAAACTTGTCTCCTTTAACCACAGGGGTATCACATGGTTTACAATCTTGCATGCCATATCTTTTAAGTACCTTTTCGATATAGCTCCTTTGTGATAATCCAAGAATACCCCGAGAACGATCTCGATGTATCTGAATTCCTAATACAAAAGAGGCATCACCAAGATCTTTCATCTCAAAATTCTTTGCTAGAAATCTCTTGATTTAGTGCAACAAGCCTATATCATTGCTGGCAAACAATATGTCATCGACATATAAAACCAGAAAAATATACTTGCTCCCACTGAACTTGTGGTATTTGTACCATATAAATTGTTTCATCAATGTCGCCATTGAGAAACGCTGTCTTAACATCCATCTGATGTAGCTCAAGATCGAAATGTACTACCAATGCCATTATAGTCTTGAAAGAGTCTTTCGAAGAAATCGGAGAGAAAGTCTCTTTATAGTCGATGCCTTCTCTCTGTGTAAAGCCCTTTGCGACAAGACAAGCCTTATACCTCTCTACATCACCTTTCGAATCCCTCTTGGTCTTAAATATCCATTTGCAACCAATGGGTTTCGCACCTTCAAGCAATGGAAGGAGTTTTCATACGTCATTGTCTTTCATGGACTTTATCTCTTCACTTATGGCATCGAGCCACTTTTGAGAGTTAGAACTTTCCATGGCTTGACGAAAGTTGATCGGATCATCTTCCACCATTCCAATGTCAACGTCCCATACGTCATTGTCCTTCATGGACTTTTTCTCTTCATTTATAGCATCGAGCCACTTTTGAGAGTTAGAACTTTCCATGGCTTGATGGAAGTTGATCGGATCATCTTCCACCATTCCAATGTCAACTTCATGTTCTTGAAGAAATACGATGTAATCATTCGAAACCGCACTTCTCCTCTCTCTAGTGGATCTTCTTAATGGCATTGGTTCTTGAGGGTGTAGAGTTTGTTCTTCTGGAATAATTTGTTGATCTTGAGAAGGAGGTATGACATTGTCTTGATCCAAAGTTGCTTCTTGAACAGTATCAGGGATAGAAACCTGATCATTGTCAATGGCAATTGGAGGAATTTCAACATATTCCTCCTCAAAGACAAAGCCTGTAACCCTTTCTCCCCCCGCAAACTCAACATCCTCAAAGAACCTAGCATTTCCTGTCTCGAAAATTGCCTTAGTTGTAGGATCATAAAACTTGTAACCCCTGGACCTTTCAGAATATCCAATGAAATAGCAACTGATGGTCCTTGTGTCTAGTTTCTTTTCATTTGGCTTATAGGGCCTTGCCTCAACTAGACACCCCCAAATATGTATATGCTTCAAACTAGGCTTCTTGCCCGTCCAAAGCTCATATGGGGTTTTATCAGTGGCCTTAATTGGAACTCTGTTGAGTATATAAGCTGTAGTCTTTAATGCTTCACCCCAGAGAGATTCTGGTAAGATAGAATGACTAATCATACTCCTCACCATGTCCTTAAGTGTTCTGTTTCGTCTTTCAGCAACACCATTCATAGTGGACGAACCTGACATAGTGTACTGTGGGACGATACCGCATTCCTCTAGAAATTTAGCAAACGGTCCTGGACGCTGTTCACCTGAATCGTCATATCTGCCATAGTATTCACCCCCACGGTCAGATCTGACGTTTTTAATCCTTTTGCCGAGTTGGTTCTCAACTTCAACTTTATAGTTTTTGAACACATCCAGTGATTGTGATTTTTCATGAATGAGATATATGTAGCCATATCTTGAAAAGTCGTCTATGAACGTTATAAAATATTGTTGACCATTCCAAGAACCCGTAGGAAATGATCTACAAATATTCGTATGTATAAGTTCTAAGACGTCCGAAGTCCTATTAGCTTGAAATCTCCTTTTATTAGTTTGTTTTCCCTTTATACAGTTGACACACAAATCATAATCTGTGAAGTCAAGAGGGTTGAGAATCTCGTCAGACACAAGTCTCTCAGTTCTCCTTTTGGAGATGGACCTAATCTCTTGTGCCACAACGAGGCAGAATTCTCGTCGTTTAATTTTCGCTTTACACCTCGAGTATTTACATGCAAGGTTTCATTATAAGAAGCAATTGTATCAATTGAATAAAGATTATCGTAACCTGATAAAGAATCGGAACCAACCAATTTTGAATCATGAAACAAACTAAAATTTTCATTTCCAAATGAACAAGTATAACCAAATTTGTCCAAAACAGAAATAGAAATCAAATTCCGTCTAAAAGACGGTACAATAAATGTCTCAACAAGATCCAAATAAAATCCAATCTTTAACAATAATCTAAATTTTCCTATTGCCTCTACTTCCATTCTATTGCCGTCGCCAGCATAGATGTATCTTTCACCATCACTTGATTTTTGACAACTCAGGCAACCCTTTCTTTACACGCCATGCGTGGTAATAGGTGCAATTCTTTTTCTTATGACCTACAGCTCCACAGAAGAAACAACCGCCTTCAATTGGTTCCTTATGCTGTTTCTTTTGCGGTGCCGTACTCGTAGCTTCCTTATTAATCTTCCTTTTCTTGTTGTTTTTATCCTTAGAGGTGGTGGCTAAATGAGCACTTTCTGTCTTCTCATGCTTTAGTCTTTCCTCTTTCCGGACACAGTGTGAGATGAGCTCATTAAAGGACCATGAGTCCTTTTCACAGTTGTAGCTCACCTTGAATTGACTGAAATGTGCCGGAAGGGATATCAGAACCAAGTGCACTAACAAGTCTTCAGATAAATCCAACTTGAGTGCCTTTAGTTTTGAAGCAATGTGAGACATTTCCATAATGTACTCCCGAATGTTTCCTTTCCCTTTATACCTCATTGAGACAAGATTTGCCAAAATTGTACTTGTTTCAGCTTTTTCATTCTTGGCAAACCTCTTCTCAAGGTCCTCAAGGAAAATCAGACATAGTGCCCCGGAATGCTTTTGGAATAGCACGCTTCATGACCATTAAGCTTATGCGGTTCCATCGTTCCCACTTTTCCATCTCCCTCTTGTAATCAGAGGTGCTATTATCAGTAAGTGCAGCAGGTTGATCGACCCGTAAAGCAAGGTCTAGGTCCATGACTCCGAGAACAATTATAACATTCTCTTGCCATGCCTTGAAGTTTGTGCCATTTAACATTGAAATTGAATTGATGCTAGCAGAGATGTTAGCAGCAGAACCTGAAACTGAATTAGAGAACATTTATTATGAATAGCTCACATGAATATCTTTAATATGCAAATAATAATAATATCAAATAGTGGTAGGGCCCATCACAAGATACCAAGCACAACATCAATATCCAGTCTTTGGATAGAGATATTGACTTGTAAGCGGTACTCTTGGCGTAGTGATCAAACATTGACGATAAAACAACGTGTCAATCAATAAACCTTTCTTTGGACCGATTTATTGATTACACATTAAACTAAATAATCGTCACATGTTTATCACCACAGGTGCACGTGTATTCGGCTAAATATTGACCTTCCTTTGGGCCGACCTATATTTCCATGAATAACACATGCACAAACACTTTTTAACATTCTAAGTTAGTCGATTTTCACAATAGAGGTTGCTTTGGCAACATGTTATTTCAATTAACTAATTTTTGAATATTATATCTCTTAAAAGAGTCCTTAGTACCAAAATTTGAGAAAGAGAATAACCAATTTTGCATATTTTGATTAGTTTTAAACTTTAGGGGCCTTAGGATTAATAATTAAAAAACTTTAAGGGGGCAAAAATTAATTAATTCCAAACTTTAGGGGTTGAAATTAATAAACTTGAAACTTTATGGACCATAATTAATTAATTCAATACTTTAGAGGATCCATTAGAACAAATTTTAAAACTTTAGGGGCCAAAATTGACCAATTCAAAACTTTGGGGATCAAATTTTGAAAATTTGAAACTTTAGGGGTCAATTTGAATTAATTATGAACTTAGCCTAATTAATTAATTTTAAACCTTAGGGACTGAATTATTAAATCCAAAACTTAAATGCACAAATCTTAATATAACTTAAAGGTTAGGGACTGAAACCTTAATTTTATAACTCTAACCCTAATTGCAAACAGGGGCCTCAAATTTCCTAATTTACAGAGGAAGCCCCTGCCCCCAAAAATCAACTCAAAAACAGAAAACCCTAAAAAAAGTTTTCTCTTCTCTTTCCATTGGGCGACGCCCGCCTAACAAAACGGGTGGCCGGCGTCCCTTCCCTTTTACAGCAGCGGCGCACTGCACAGCCAGCAGCGATGCCATTGCCCGCTGTCGATTTTTTTTTTTTTTTGAAATCTGAATCAGACATCCGATTTCAAAACCAAATTTTTTTTTAATCATTAATCCGAATTTCGAAAATAACAAGAATTATACTGCCAAAATTTTTCAAATTTAACAAAATATATAACCAAAGTTGTTAAATCTGAAAATTTCAAAATATATTGCAAGAACTAAACTAAATTATTCGATTCTTAATAATTCAACATGAAAAGGTTTTGATACCACTTGTTGGATAATTTAGTTCTTTAGATTACCGGATCTTTCATGTTAAATCATCAAGAAATACAAGAATTAAAACGGAAGCATACCTGAATCAGACATGGTTAATGCAATATAAATTTCGCGGTATGGTCTTCCAAATCTACATGCAGTCTCCTTTTCCTCTCTGTGATGGGATGCAGTAGAGAATGAGTAATACGTTGCGTGTAATCTGGGGACCATAACCTATTTATATAGGGATGCCCTTTGACCTAATTCGGCCCATCATAGAATTAGGACTTGGGTCTGGTCTCTACAAATATGTAAACTCATACTTTAACTAGGTACATTAAAGCCCAAAATTGAAACCTTATTAGATCACTTTAATTGGGCTCAACCGAATTCGATAGCCTATAATTTAACAGACAATTATTCACACATACAAGCCCATCTTTAATTAAAAATTCTCACAGTCAAACCTTTGTGACCTTCGTTGGGCACCAAAAAAGGACTTGAGGTTACCAATAGAACGCTGCTATGGTTCATGAACTACATTAAGAATACAGTAACACCTTTAGACCAAATAAGCTATCGAGGCAAGAACTCTAAAGGCTTTGTATGCTTAATCGTGTGCATTGGCCTATGGTTTCTCACTTTTTCGATGAGTCTATTAATTAGAAATGCAATCATGAATGATGCTACATAGCTGGATGAATATAAAAGATACTGATATTGTTGGAAAGAATTTACTATAAAGGCATTTCTAATTAGCCATAGATTAACAAATGGTCCTACTTAAGTTAGCCAATGAAGAATGGCATGATGAAAGCATTTATTTAAAATTCTCTTGGAAATTGACTAGCACAAGGATTACGTTGTGAGACATGGAAATGACCTTCAATATTTTGGACGGAGCAACCATAGCTTTGTTTTAGAGAGTGTGCTTTTAGTGGACCACGTGTTGTGCATGAGCATAATGATAAGTTAGAAGATGGGCATTGCAAATAGGCGATCACCTAATTGCATCGAGAGCAATATAACGATACATTCATATGTTTTCATTTAAGTCTTATGAGAAGAACATACAACATCTTAGACTTGTAATGAAAGTTGATGGAAGGTTGTTGAAAGGAGTGATAATACTATTATATGGGTTCCAAAAATAGTCTATCATGAGAAATAGATAATCAACCCGTTCATCAGGCCTGATTATAAGTGTTATGCCCTAGGTCAAATCAACTTCAGACATAAACACTTTCAATAGATAGTTGATGCAATTTATGGTAGATCTATTAATTAATTAATTAATACTCAATTGAATTTAGTAATGGAGTCCATAGATTCAAATCTTAATAATTTGTTAATTACAAGGGATTGTGATTGTAAGATACAAATTACAAATGATTAAATTTTAAATTATCCGTGGTCGTAAGAAATGACAAGATACGGATATCGTTATTACGGATAGACCATCAAGTGCGACATTTCTTACTTGTGAAGTAGCTTATCTCACAAGTTAAAGTGTGGTGACACTTGAATGAACACTTGGATATTTTGTTATAGAACAAAATATTGGAGACTCGTTAAGAGATTTCACATGAATAACTATTTGAGTGTTAGTGATTAATCTCTAACGTTTGGTAGTGAAATTGGTCCTTTGATTTGAGGTTGTCATAGTGCCTTATATGAGGACAATCATGCTCTGATGATATTGGATGTTGCTCTGTCAAGGACCGCTAATACGGTATCATTCGGATATATCAAGAATCGTATAAAGGTTATGAATGACCAATAGATGATTCGTCACTCTTAAATAGTAAGAAATTATGATCCACATTTCATTTAGTTAAGTTGATAACGAAATCATCGGCCAAAGTGTACTCATATGTCGAAAAGAAGTTTTCGACGTATATTGACTTAATAGTAGAATATAAAATATGATCGATTATCGGGATTGACACACTTTCATATCTCGTAATTTGATCGGATCATATTGACGAAAGAGTTATAGTTTCACGGTAAACAAACAATTTTAATTTTGTCATACCACGTGACACTTCCAGTCACATGTATTGCCTTTATACATTGCTATATGTTAATTTGGGACAGGGAACGTGAGTTGGTAATAAATTAAGAGGTTATTTTAATTTATCGATTTTGATTAGATCAAAATAATAATTCACATCTTTAGGTATCATGATCGAAAACATGATGGGTCGCACATAAAAGGAAAATTAGAAGATTGTGATTTGTCAATTAATTAATTTAATAAGCGTTGGATAAATAAATTAATTGTATTGCTTATTCATAGGCCCGAATTAATTAATTGGATTAATTCACACACCGAATTTAATTTAATGGGTTAATTAAACATTGGACAGGGTTCTCTAGTTTCTACAATCTTGTTCTGTGTGAAATTCTATTGAAGGTTGAATAATGGGACAGCTGTGAGTGACAGATCAAGGTTGTTGGAACAAAAGGAAAAGTAAAGCAGTTTGCAAATATAGAAAAATGTAGAACATTTATCACAATTTCTGTCTAAATATAAAACAGATCCTTAGTGAGAATTAAAATCTATTTTATTTTTCGCTGTACATGATAAGTAAATTCCCAGCAGTGGTATCAAATACTACTTTTTGTGTATTAGAAATTGTTTAACATTTTTGTACAATCAAAAGTTGACTGTTACACCTTTTTTTAGTTTCTAACTATTAAAGAAATTTGATTTTCATCTTTGACATTGGATTTGAACTACAAATAAAAATAATAAATAAAATAAAATGGGGTCAACAGTAGTCGGGAGCAACCGCCGCGCAGTACAGGTGGCCGCTTCGCGACGGTAACCCGACTGCTGTGAGAGGGCACATCGACAATGGTCACCATTATGCATTGTAGCGACGACCATGTCGCTGTTAATAATTACAGCCCGCGACGCTACTGTTGTAACAATAATAGCGTTGGGCTGTTGTTAAGGTGGATAATGCGGCGACGACATGAGAAAAACCCTATATATATATATATATATATAGGGTTTTCTGCTCGAATGGGGTGGATTGAAGGCGAGGGCTTCCTCTGCAATTTATGAAGTTTCAAGGGGCCACCTGCAATTAAACGAAAAGGGGTGATTTGCAATTTCAAAAGTGTTTTGAATTCGAATCTTAAAATGGTTTTGAATTTGATTTTCTAATGGAGTTGACATAAAATTTCAATTTTGACCCTTTTAAAATTTTATTTAAAATTGACGATTTTTATATTATAGTTAAAATTGAATTTTAACTTACATATTTAACTTTGACCCAAAATTAAATTTTATTTTATTTAGGAGTTTTGTCTTGAATTAAAATGTTAATTCAATTTAAATTAGAGTTGGACTCTAATTTACCGTTTAATTAAAATTAAAATTTTAATTAATTATTCACCCTAATATTTTCTTGAAATTAGAGTTGGACTCTAATTCCACATTTAATTAAATTGTCACATTCTAAAATTTGCTCAAATTATAGTTGGACTCTAATTTTGTATTTAATTAAAATTTGATTAGAGTTGGACTCTAATTTTGATATTTAATTAAAATTTGACTTTAATTAAATTCAATTACCTTAAATTTTGAAATTAGAGTTGGACTCTAATTTGATTTTAATTAAATAGTCCCACCATACAAATGTGGAATTAGAGTTAGACTCTAATTTGGTATATATTTAATTAAAATTTGATTTTAATTAAACATACCTGTTAATTAAATTGATTAATTAATTATTTAATTATTCCAATCCATTTATCTAAATTAGTTTAGACGATCTTAATTGCCAGATACTTGAAATATGTTTGCATATAATATTAGATATTATATGGAAATACATTCATAAATGTATTATTAGTGGATTATTATGGACTCAACCCTATGAATTTGTCGAATGGTTATTTTATTCTTTTTTTTTATGGGCCTGCGAGCTCTTAATTGTTTTGGGCCTGCAAGTCTGTTATTGTTATTGATACTATGGGCATCCGAGTCCAATTTCATTTTGGCCTGCATGACAACTAGTATAGGATACAAATTGTAGCTGGACTATTTGACGACACAAGAAGAGGAGGAAAACATGGAAATGATGTATTGATACTGATTCAATGCAATACCCTCTAGGAGTTGACCAACTAATCTTCCTTATGGCTCGAGAAGACTAGATAATAAAAGTCCATAATCGTCCAAATTATTATATTATATTATATATATGTTTATTTGCACGATAGATGTATAATAAAATACATATGATTGTTGCGATGAGATATGTTTGCATATAATATTATATATTATATATAGGAATACATTTATGTGATAAATTTATTAAAAGTGGATGATTATGGACTTCACAATATGGATGTGTTGAATAGTTATTTTATTCTTATTGTTTTTATGAGTCTGTGAGCTTTTAATTATTTTGGGCCTACGAGCCTGTTATTGTTATTGTTACTACGGGCCTACGAGTATGATTTCATTTTGGCCTACGTGTCAACTAGTATAGGATAGAAATTATAGCTGGACAAATTGAAGATACAAGAACAGGAGAAAAACATGGAGATGGTGCATTGTTATTGATTTAATGCAATACCCACTAGGAGTTGACCAACTAGTCTTCCTTATGGCTCGGGAAGACTAGATAATAAAAGTTCATAATTGTCCACATTATTATATTATATTATATTATATATATGTTTATTTGCATGATAGATATATAATAAAATATATATGATTGTTACGATGAGACATTTGAATGCAAAACCCCTCAATTTAATATTAAGTCATATTTTACATTCGTCTTTTATCATTATAGTGAAAAATTAGTTTTCAATCGATCTCAACTTGTTGAGTACACTCAAGGACGATATATTATGGATCTACTTAACACTATGAAATATTAGATATTTCTGAATGATGGATACGATTTAACTAAAGCTTATCTTTTGTTGAGTACACTCAAAAAGATACATTTTAGAGGCGTGTTAAGCTAATATATAAGATGTGTGAAGACACGGAGTTGTCAGCTTAATAATATGGGAGTTGTATGGAGATACAATTGATAATAGTACGACCCAAATGTTGTATTAAGACTTGTTAAGTATACTCAAGGTCTTAATATAACAAATGAGATCTCAGCCCACTGGGAGTCAAGTATAGATTCCATAAATTTATATGAGAGGATCATAAATTTGAATTAAACAGTGGGAGCATAATTAATTCAATGAAAGTTCATGTTATGTTAATTGATGCATTTTATATATTATTCATTTTCTTTTCGTCATTTATATTGAATCTTGAGTAACCATATATATTTGAGAGGTATCCTGGATGCCAACAATTAAATTAAATCTTCTTGATTGGCACCGCAATTTGAGAATTGTTCTCAGGCATGAGAAAATTGGTTGTCCTTAAGCAGCCCTTTTCAGAGATACCTGGTGATGACTCAATTAAGGAAGAGATGGCTAGTATAATAACACGGTGATGACAGTATTATTGCAACATATGTGATGTTTGCGTCACGTCACCTGAGTTATGAAAGTAACATGAGAGTATAGATGTTAATACATGATTTTTCATTTCAAAGATTTGTAAGATAATAATCATGTGTGGAAGGATATGAGACTTCCAAACTACTATAGTAGTGCAAAATGACATAGCAATATTCGGTTAGTGCTCATGAACTGAAGATGATTGGCATTGAGGAGTTGTCTCAATTAGGTTCAGTAATGATCTATGAACTAAGTATTGACTTAGTTCTACAATTTCTGTCAGAGAGTGATTCATACTAATTACGAATTATGATATGAATAAGCTCAAGTGCACACTTATTGAGTTGCTTAACATGCTTAAGACTGTTATACCCAATATTAAAGTTGGAAGTGGGAAAAAATTGATTCATCTAAGGCTATTAATTGGAAATCTAAATGGGCTTTGGAAAAACATCCAATATGGCTAATACGGTCAAAGCAAAGGACAATACCAAATCTAATGACTAATACTTTCATTATAGAATGAAAGGTCATTGAAAGAAATATTATAAGGCTTATGTCTAATTCATGAGCTTCTTAGGTTTTTGATACTAGATTTGGATATCATATTTATACAAATATGGAGAAACTAAATAGAAATAGACTAATGCAAAATGAAGAAGTTGACTTGCACGTTGAAAATGAACAAATGTTGTTGCATTGCTTGTAGGAGTACACTCCTTACCATTGCCTTTAAGCTTTGTATTGGAATTAGAGAAATGTTACTTTGTACCCACCATAACTGGATCATTAAATGCATTTCATGTTCGGATATAAACTATTTTAATGTTAAGGACAATTGTTGTTCTTATTTATCTTGATAAAGATATTAATAGTTATGGTAAATTACAAAATGACATTTATATTCTAAATACTAAACATTCTATAATAAGTACAGAAGTTGATAGTTATAAAAGTGATAATCTAGATAACACCTAAGTCTGGCATTGAGGATTTGCTCATGTAGATGGAAAGTAATTTCAAAATTAAATATAGATGTATATTTGGGGTCAACTGATTATGAATCATTTAACAAATGCGAATCTTGTCCATTAGGCACAACGATCAAATCTTCTTTTATTTGAAAAGGAGAAATGTTTGCATGATTACTAGTCTAATACATGAAACAAATAGGCAAAGACTCACACTAAGATTCGATCGAGATTGGAATATCTTAAAAATGAAATTCCAAATTATCTAAGAAAGAATGAGATTCTCTTGCGGTGGACTCCTCTATATACACTGCAACATAATTGTGTATTTAAAAAGAGGAATCATAAACTATTGGAGATAATATGGTTAAAAATAAATCATGCAAACCTCCCAAAATCATTTTGAGGTCGTGCATTGATTGTAATGTGCTACACGCTAAATCATGTCTCATCTAAATTGGTTAACAAAACGTCATACGAGCTATGGAAAGGCAATAGTCTCAATTTATCTCATATGAAGGTTTGGGACTATGATTCTTATTTGAAGCGCATTGAATCGAATAAGCTTAACTATATATCCGATAAATACATATTTGTGGGATATCCAAAACAAGTATTTGAACATCAATTCTATTATCCCATTGAGAAGAAAGTTTTTGTCTCACAACATATCGTCTTCTTAAAGAAAATGTTTACTCTAGAGGACAGTGTGAACAAAATAGAATTTGAAAGAGTTCAACAATCCATAGATATAGTTGACCAAGCAGATGAATTCGAGTTTGATTCCACACCTAATGAGGGACACACTATTGATCATAAAGTAGAGACTTCTGTGAACATGACAGTTCCATTTAGATCTAGTAGGATCATTGGACCTTCAAGATGCGAATCTACGATTAATAATCAGGTATTATTAATCGAGGATGATGAAACTACTAATTACGCAAAAGCAGAATCAAGTGTTGACTTAAGTAGATGTCAGGAGGTCATGGAATCCAAAATGAATTCAATGTATGAAAAAAATGTTTGGACCTTAGTCGACGCTCTTGATGAGATAAAACTCATATGTTGTAAATGGTTTACAAGAAAAAAGTTGACATGGATGGAAATATCTGTACATACAAATTAAAGCTAGAAGCAAAAGGGTAAGTGTTGAACTTGATGAAGCCTTTTGTTTGTAGCCATACTGAAGTCCATTCAAATTTTGGTTACAATAGTCACATACCATGACTATGGGTTAAAGCATGCCTCTTGGAACTGAAATATTTGATTTGATGAAAAAAAAAACAAAATGTTTGATTTTATCAAAAATAAAGACAAATTATGTATTTACAAGAAGATAATGGAAGCATTGTTTCATTCCTAATATTATATGTATAAGACATATTATTAATAGGAAATGACATCTATATGTTTTAATCGTTGAAATTGTGATTGTTAAAAGATTTCTTTATGAAAGATATGTGATAAGCAACTTGATCTATAAAGATAGATCTAAAAGATTACTTAACTCATCCCAATCTATATAAAATAAAATCTTGAGAGATTTTATATGTAGAAATTGGTTTACTCTTAAGCGGTGTGTTGGAAAAGTTTCAAACATGAATTAACCGTTGATTCAACAGCAGAAACCTAATACATAATTGCTTTTAGAAGTAGCAAAGAGTTGTAGTGTGGATCAGGTGTCCATTAATGAACTAGGAGTAGTTCCTAATATTGTTGATCATATGCCATTTTATTGTGATAATAATAGAACCATTGTGCAAATGAAGTAACTAAGGTCTCATTAATTACCAAAACATGTATTAAGGCAGCATAATCTCATCAGAGAGATAATACATAGAAATGACGTAAAGAGAAGAATGAATTCCCACAATTAATAATATTGCAGATCCACTAACAAAGAGTTACAGTATAAACATGATCGTCGTATAGACTCTTATGATAATAGATACATAAGTGATTGGATGTAGTGCAAGTGGATGTTTGCAAGTGTTATGCCCTAAGTCCAATTGACTTTGGACATAAACACTTGTAATATATAGTTAATGCGATTTATAGCAAATCTTTTATTTAATTAATTAATACTTAATTGAATTAAATAATGGAATCAGTAGGTTCAAATCTTAATAATTTGTTAATCACAAGGAATTGTGATTATGAGATATGAATTACATATAATTGAATCTTAAATCATCCATGATCATAAGTAATGACGAGATACGGATATCTTTATTACGAATAGACCATAATGTGTGGCATTTCTTACTTGTGAAGTAAGTAGTTGATCTCACAAGCTAAAATGTGGTGACACTTGAATGAACATGTGGATGGCTTGTTATAGAACAAAATATTGGAGATCTGCTAAGAGATTTCACATGGATAACTATCTTGTCAGTTGTTAATATCTAACGTTTGGTTGTGGAATTGGTCCTTTGACTTGAGCTCGTCATAATGCCTTATATGAGGATAGTCATGTTTTGATGGTGTTGGATGTTGCTCTGTCAAGGGCCGCTAATACGACATCGTTCGAGTATGTCAAGAATTGTGTGAAGGTTGTGAATGGCCAATAGAGGATTCGTCACTCTTAAATAGTAAGAGATTATGATTTACATTTCAGTCAGTTAACTTGATAACGAAATCTTTGGCCGATGTGTACTCATATGTTGAAAAAGAGTTTTCGACTTCTATTGACTTAATAGTAGAATGAAAGATGTGATCGATAATCAGGATTGACACACCTTCATATCTCGTAATTGATCAGATCATATTGATGAAAGAGATTATAGTTTCATGGTAAACGAACGAGTTTGATTTTGTCATACGACGTGACATTTCTCGTCACATGTATTACCCTGACATACTGCTAAATGTCAATCTTGGACGACGAATATGAGTTGATGATAAATTAAAGATGTGTTTTAATTTATCAATTTTGATTAGATCAAACTAATAATTCACATCGTTAGGCATCGTGATCGAAAAATTGATGAGTTGCATACAAAAAGAGAACTGAAAAATTGTGATTTGTCAATTAATTAATTTAACAAGTGTTAAAAAATTAATTAATTGTGTTTCTTATTTATAGGTTCGAATTAATTAATTCACGGATCGATTTACTTAACTAGGTTAATTAAATATTGGATCGGATCAGACCAAGCCCATTTGGACTTTTATAAATAAGTGATTAAGGTTTTCAATTTGTAGAGAATTCATTTTTGCTAGCACAAGAGGGGAAAATCCTGGTTTCTACAATCTTGTTCTCTGTGTGGAATTCAATTGGAGGCTGAACAATTGGACAGCTGTAGATGATAGATCAAAGTTGCTGGAACAAAGGAAAAGTAGAGGAGTTTGCAGATCTAGAAAAATGTATAACTTTTATCACAATTTCTATCTATACACAAAGCAGATCATTGGTGTGAACTAAAATTTATTTTATTTTTCGTTGTGCTTGATAAGTAAATTCCCAACATTGAAAAGTTAGAATTTCATTTTACAAGTGCCTAAATTAAATTTAATGTTCAATTTATTGTTTGACTAGATGTGAACTTTTTGAGTCGGTCAAAATTTTTCAAGGGCTAATTTTACGATGTGGTGATGATG
The DNA here is from genome assembly GCF_002742605.1 of Olea europaea var. sylvestris. Classification (NCBI taxonomy): domain Eukaryota; kingdom Viridiplantae; phylum Streptophyta; class Magnoliopsida; order Lamiales; family Oleaceae; genus Olea; species Olea europaea. The sequence goes on along the minus strand of NC_036256.1, from coordinate 5,171,195 downwards.
ATGATGATGATGATGATGATGATGATGATGATGATGATGATGATGATGATGATGATGATGATGATGATGATGATGATGATGATGATGATGATGATGATGATGATGATGATGATGATGATGATGATGATGATGATGATGATGATGATGATGATGATGATGATGATGATGATGATAAAAAAATAAGTGAAAATTATCAAAATAGTCAATTTTTGGCTTTGCATTTACAAAAATGTCACATTTTTCAAGTCTTCGCAAGATTGTTAATTTTGAACAATTTTGGACATTTTTACCTATCTAGATAATTCAAATACCCTACATTTCCTTCATTAAAAACTGATTTGACTATACAAAAAATTTTCAAACATCACATCAAGTGCTCTCACCTAACTATTATATATATATATATATATATATATATATATATATATAAACACACATACACAAAGCAGATCATTATTGCTTTTTGGTCTCTCTCTCTCATCACTTAAATACATCTCTTTGGACAATCGAAGAATTTCAAGCACTAACTCAGAAATTTCTACCTGTAAGAAGAACAAGAAGAAGAAATCTGCAAAAGCCACAGCGGCATGGCGGTGCTGTGCTTTTTATTGTGTTTTTTTTAAATCATGACAACCACATTTTTGCCATCGAGACCGTTCAATGTTTGGTAAGCTTTAGGAAATTAGTTGGGAAATTCTGGAATGTTAATTTTGTGGATTTTATCAGCTCCTTTTGCCGGATTTGAATCAATCTTTGGTCGATTGTAGTGTCTGAAAGATAGGGTTGCTTATAATTGTTTTCTTTAATTCCAAATGGCAAAACTAATGGGGCAAAATGGAAATATGGTAAATATATATAGCTAAAAATATTCACTGGAATCTCAATCTTCTGGCCAAGAATATAGCTCAAAAGGATTCCCTATAAAATGAGTTTTGGGTTGCAATTTGATCATTCTAGCTCGTATCCAATTTTAGTTTTTAGGAAATGTAACGACCATATGCAAAATATAACATGTAATGAAGGTGAATAATTAGTCAATGTCACAATTTTTGCTGACTGTGTATTTATAGCTCCATTTTATCGGCTTCTACTTCTTGGGCAACATATCTTCTGACAAAGGTTTTTACTCTTGCTTCACGCATATTTGCGTTAATATGATAGTGCAAGGTTGTTCAGATATGTCTAAGTGTGGGTAATTCCATTTTCGTTCTACAAAATGTCTTTGCATTGCTTAGAAATGGTGCCGTAGATGTCGAACTTCTATGTCTCATGTGTACATTTCAACAGATTGCTAAAGTGTGTAGGCTGCTTCAACTGTCGTTCCCGATGGTTCAACTCTGACAATCTAGACAGATGGACAGAATCTCAGGCATATGTCGAGATTAACCGTCGGTATCGACAGATGAACTGTCCATACCGACGATTGATGTCAATTTTTCACGACAGTTCACCTCACTACAAGCACGAGTTCGATTCATTACTGTTACATGTCTATGTTTTATCGTGATCTAATTCGTATTTTTCTCATTGTATCTTGTAGGAGAAATGGAGTTTGAATTCCTCGTTTTGGAAAATGCCCGGTTGATGAAGTTGGTCTAATGTGCTAGAAGTTGGTATGTTGTCTTTTAGTTTGAATGTTGTAATGTGATAACTGAAGATCAACAGTGTGGAGTTAGTGCATTGTGAATGCATGGATTTTGCAAATAATAAATGGTTATGTATACTATAATTTATTTTGTAATGAAGGCACGAGCACTTTGTGTAGGAGTTCCTAGTTTACTTGGACCATATTTTTTTCTTTCCTGATCAATTACAAAGTCTTTCGTCAATGATGATTGGGTTAAGATGACAAGCCATTAAAAATTTTCCATTTCACAAAACCATGCTACAACTAATTCACAAAGACGTTAATGTGAGTTTTTTTTTTATTGGGTTAAGATGATGAGTCATTTTTATTATTATGCCAAAGTCATGACAACCATGTTACAGCTAATTTACAAAGTGCATAATGTGAGTTGCAGGAAACTTGAATCCATTGTTCACGTGATTTAAAAGTCACAATATCCTAGTAATTATGTGGAAATGGGAAATAAAGGTACAGTTATTTTATTGAATCATCATACCAACTAAATTTAGATGGAATTGGACTTTGTGGTTAGGTAGTAAATGATCATAATTGCTTCATCCCTTCAAGTTGATTATAAATAGCATGTTGTCATTGTCAGATACACATAAAGCACTTCATGAGCATTGAGAGACTTTCAAGTTCTCACATATACAAATCATTTCATTAATTGTATTACGTCGACATAATGAGTTTGTCCACGGGAAGCAACAAAATGTTCAAGCTGATCAAGCCTTTGCCAGTTCTCGGCTCATCCCAGTTATTTCCAATCTACATTATCGTAATAATACTATTTAATAATAGCAATGTTTATCATTTATGAGTCTACTATTTTCAATTTACAAACTACAATTTAGTTGGTGGTGATTAAAATTATCATTTTGAGCGGATTGTGATAGAAGGTTTTGAAGTAGTAGGTTGAATTATTTTGAGCAAGCATAGAGTTGGAGGGCCTTTTATACGTTTTCAAAGAATCAGTAATTTAAATTTTTTGACATGTTTTATACATTCCATATGTTGACAGGTAGATCGATGTAGTATCAAAAAGGGAAAAGGTGGCAACAATTTTCAGGTATCCAAATCGACAATTAAATTATCTATCCCGACAATTATTAAATGTTGAGTTCGACAGTTAAAATGTCTAGTCCCGCGGTTTCAAACGACAAACATACTATTCGACAGTTGAACTGCCATAATTTTCGAAAAAGCTTAAAAAACATGTGTTTGATTGTTTGGAAGAAATTATTGAAAACATTAATGTTGATAATCAATTCTCAACTACAATCTTCCCACAAATAAAGAAGGAGTAACTCAATACTTTATTAAATATGGAATCCTTCACATTTTCTAGAGGATGTTGGTATTTTTTCCCTTAAAAAATATATAAAAAATAAAACACATCAATTAATAAGAAATTCAAAAGTTCAATTAAATATGACCTTATTGTATTAAACATTTAAAGTCGTAAACTATAACATGAAACGATAATTTTTTTTAGTAGCTCACTTTTGAGATTGATCAATAGCTTTTCCTTGTTGATGATGGAATGAAGATGGTGAAGAAAAAGGTAGGGTTTGTATTCATAGGTGTTTTTGTGTGTGTGTGTGTGTTTTTTTTTTTTTTTACCCCTACTTTTAACAATAAAAAATATTATACAATATAATATGAATATCTTAAATGTTTAAAATAAATAAAACAAATCATCACATCACACCATTAATTGCATTCAAATCAATAATTTATTACTCCTAAAAAAGGTTTCACAAGGGGATAAAATTGAAATTTTACAGAAAAAGTGACATTTTTGGATGAAATTGGTGCAAATGAAATTTTTTTGTGCATTTTCAATTTTAGTGATATTTATGTAAATTCCCCTAAAAATAATTGTTTGGCACAGTTAAGTGAAAAATGGTCCAACGAAGTGACATGAGAAATAGTAAAAGAACTCCTATATTCTGGTTGGAAAAGAACTAGTCATCTTGACCAACTGTGCTTTGGAAATGTGCAACTTACAGTAACAAAAGATATAAGAAAATTAATACACAAATAAACAATATTAACCTGATTGCCCATCCCGCTTCCCTACCACTATCTCAATATTTCAGCTAATATAACAAATGAGATAGACAAAATGTCTAAATAATAAAAAAAAAAAAATGGTGAGCAATAAGGAAACAATGATAATTTAAGTAAAATAATGTTACAATTTAGGTGAGACCATGATATTAATTGTTAACGCTAATATCACATTAAAGGACTTTGTTTCAAATACTAAAATTAAGGTTAAGTGAAGAGGTTGTCTCAACTGATATACAAATTTAACACAAATTATTTAATTTTTTAAAGCAAACACCATCAAGTAATTTTTATAAATCTGTCCATTTGTTTAATTTTTTCCCACACTTGAGAAACTTCAAAAGTAATAAGCACATGTGGAAATGGATCACCTTCTTCTTTGTCTTCTTAAGAGGCATACATGAGACGTGTATTTACTATATTCAATCTAATGCTTCTAGTATGCTATGAAAAACTTATGTTGAAATTATGTATTGTCCTAGAAAAAGCATATATCATTGATATAAACCTAGATTGGCCGTGTTCTTGGTCTAAAATCTTGACTAACTTGACAACAATCTGATTTGATTTAATCAATGAGATTGAATTGCAATTGACACGCTTTAATCTCCTGTCTATGATTTGATCATTAAATATATGATATACAACCTCTTTACCATCGAATCATCTTGTTCTAATTTAATAAATTCAAGAACATAAGAATATTTGGAATTATTTGGCATGTCAGTTGGAGGAATACCACATGATACAGCTAATATCTATGTGAAATAATAACATTCCAACTACATATGACTATGATATCGCAAAAATTATTTTTCAATATTCTTTCAACATCTATCTAAAAGGCCTAATGAGATAATGGGCTCATGAGTTACTATGTCATGGCCCACCCAGTTATTATTAAGCCCAAGACTAGCACCAATTTGAGCACAATTTTTGTAGAGGAGTTAGCGGAGAATAGCTAGGTTACCATCACGTTTTCCACAATGACCTTTGAGTCTTGTCTTGATTCTTGATTTATTAAATGTATCTAAATTAAAAAATAAAATAATAATAATAATAATAATAATAATAATAATAAAAAATTCCACAATATCCATTTTATCCTTGTTTTCAACATTGAAATTTGAAGAGCCAAAAACTCTTCTCTTACCACAAACTGATCCTTCGAGGTTTCTTCTTCAAATTCCATCTTCATCTTCATCTCCATCTCTATTTCCATCTACACCTTCATCTTCATCTTCATCTTCAACTCTTATATTGCTTGACACAATCTTATACTAATGATTATTTTCTTTATTTTGTTCGATTAGTTTCTATTTTTTTTTATTTTGTTTATAATGTCATTGGGTAATGTGTTTTATGTTTTAAATTTATCCATTAAAATATAAACTTGCTTTGACATTCAAGATTTTGGGCAAACAAAATTGATTTGTCGTATTAGGGAAGTGGATCATGTTGGAGAATACACCGATTATGTGCATATTATATTCTCAAAAAATATACGATTTATGTTCACGAAATCGAAACAAGGTTTCAACTTACCGAAATGGAGTTTGAGAAACTAACCAATGATTATCGAATCTGACCATTTCCATTATTGAATTAAAACATGTGATTCTTCATATTGAACCTTACATAAACCATATAAATAAAATTAATCATTTTCTAAAATTAAGCAGAAATGAAATCAGAAAAAATTAGATGTAAGTGATGCGATTGGCCGAGGCGAGTATAACTCTTTCCTTAAAATGAATTTACTCCGCATCAGTGCTAACTGTTTTCCGACAATCATCTCTCAAGATACAACGACTACGTCAAGCCATAGGAGCACTCCAAATGATTTTGACCAGCGAACTCGAACGAAATTCCCTCTTTACCAAGGAAATGCATAAAAATGCTATGGAATTGGAGAGAATTGCAAGAGGAGAATGAATGCTCAATACAATTGGTGTACCCAAAATCATGTCCATAGGGTTCTATTTATAGATATAGAAATGGTGCAAATGAAGTAGTGTGGGCTAAAACCTGCATCCTTTCGAAAAGTTGCAACACTTCATTTCTTCCAACTTTGGTCCGCAATTTCTCATTCATCCGGAATTGGTTTCGAGATTTCAAATATACCACGATGATCTAGAGTAGAATAAGTTGGTCTATTTACTTTTGTAATTTGATCATCGGATCAAGTCCGAATATTTGGTCAAAGTTGACACGTAGTCACACTTTTTCATTTTCCACTTTTACACACCTTTCATTTTCCAATTTTTGGTTAATTATTTGAACCAATTCCTACAATCCCCCATATGAATAGAAATTGGGTATGCATATGTAAATGCGATGATATGATGCAATGTAGATAGGATGTGAAAAAACACTGCATCGGGGAAGGTAAGTTCTGGCCTTGAACCATTCAGCCTTTATTGTAAGCCAAAACAATGATACTCACACAATGTCTTCCCTAAACCGTTCATGGTTCTCATGACTTGGTTCATTTTGGCCCTAAACCTTTCTTGGTTTTGCGAGTGTTTAGAGAATTTAAGTCTTGAATAATTCTCATTGAAGCGGCCACACTTTACACTCACATAGGTGACCTCCTATTAAGAGTATTTTGCCCTACTCCACTTGACTTAATCAAGATATAGGAATCATTAAAAGATTATCTTAACCTTTTGCAACTCTACAGAAAGCACTTTAATATCATAGGAATGAGTTAGGGAATTATTTTCCTTAGTACTTCATGGAATCCTCATAACTTAGTTGTCCATTTGAACCAAGATCTTGGGATCTCCAGTCAATAAGGTAGGGTTACCATTACAAGGACTCTAACGTAGTAGGCTTCAATCTCATTCCTTTCGATATGTAGTATGCTTAATCTCTCGGTAAATCTCTTAAAGGTACCATGAGTTTACACTATTGAGATTAACTGCTTAATGGTATTATGTCTATGACTTACACATCTAGATCTATCATTACATGTGACTTAGTATCTTATCAATTATTACTAGCAAACGATCGATTTCATTTAATAGATACAAATTGTCACCTCCAAGAAATTCTTTCATGGAACTACATGCTTTTTATTAGCATTATCTAAAGCTTTATCAATTTCCAAACAACACTGTTAGAAGATTTCTATCTAATTATTACACTAGTCAACCATGTTTACTAGTAGATTTCAGAGTCATGAGTTTTCAATATCATCATTGAAACATTACAGTGCATTCGAACTTTATGAATATTCTTCATATATTCCAATTGTTCTTGTATGTCTAAACAAACTCCATAATCGGCTTTACAACTCATTTCATCCACTTTAGACTTAGTATATATCGTCCTTATAATTAGTGTAAGGGTTTTCTATCTTTCCACCTTCATATGTATCGTTCTATGATTATAAGATAGAAGCAAACGTAACTGTTGAACTGAGTTACCCTCACAATTCTTCAATTAGGAAAACATATGCAATCTAGTGACGTTGCATCCATAAGTTTCAAACTTTTCATTCAAGTTCACGAACATTTATGATAATCCCCCACATCTTTAGGTTACAATTGAACTTAAGGTTTAGCAACTCCTTCATAATTCAATTTATTTATCTCTTAGATAATATCCATATCGAGTGCTTTGTGAAAGTCTAAATACTTTCAAGTACTGGTCGTTGACTCATAATTTTTTAAATTAGTCTTGTTCCCTACAAGATAACTTTGACTAGGCTACAAGGAAAATTCTCCCATTTTTGCAGGGCAAATCGACATAAATTTCTTGTTTTAGAAAAACCATATTTAGTTGTACTGTTTATAGAATTTAGTTCAGCATTAATTTTCTTAGTTCCACTTTTTAATGGATAAATACCATCCTTTTGAACCTCCGAATGTACGATTACATGAATTTAGATTCTTTCGAGTGATCTACTTACTTATATGTGGAGTCAAGAATTCTAAGAAGTTGAAAGCTTATTCAAATTCATATATAGTAACTAAAAGAAATTTTGTTAAAAATGTTAAAATTCTCGAATCCCAAATTCGTTTTCTCCAAAGTTTCAAATATAATGTTCATTCAATTTTAATGTGATGTATAGGGATGGTAGTGGGTCAGGTTCGGGACGGGGCGAGGCACGGGGCCTGCCCCATTTGAAGTCCCTGCATTTATTATTATTTTATTTTTTTTACATTTTCGAAATTTCGAGTTCTGCTGTTATTAGAAAATAAAATACAAATTCAAAATTTTAAAATCCAAAGCAACTAATCCTCAAACTAGCAATTTTTTCCCTTCTTCATGAGGTGGGGCGGGTTTTTTCCATCTCTAATGATGTGCATAAAAATTTATTAAGAGAATTTTCACATCAACAAAATAAATATCTGTGTAAGGACTTGAGCTACTCTTTTCAATACTGTTGATATTTTAAAATGAACTTTTAAATCTCAATATGGTAACAAAGCATATTTAGCTCAAATGGGGATATCGATTTATTTTTAACTTAAATGGAAGCAAATAGATTCAAGATTGGTATAATCTTGAAAGAGCCACTATCTTGTTGAAAGTATTATGTACTAGATCCAATCGATTTTAGGACATAAATGTTTTAATATGATTGAAGCATTTTATTTATAGAAGATCTGTTATTTAGTTAAATCATTCTGATAAATTAAATTGATAGACGTCATAGATTCAAGTCATGATAACTTATAAATCACAAGGAGTTGTGATTGCTACATATGATTGAATCTTAATCAATCATGATCGTATATTGTTATTATGAATAGATCGGCTCGTGTGGAACTTCTCGAGTATAAAGTGAGTACATGATCTCACAAGCTAAAATATAGTAGTATTTAAGTGAACATGTGGATATTTTGTTAAGAGAACAAAATATTGGAGACTTATTACACAGATTTCACATAGATAACTGTGTCAGTGTCAATGGTTCATCTCAAACGTTCAGTAGTGAAATTAGTCTTTTAACTTCATATCGTTATAGTACCTTATTTGAGTGTCATCATATTTTTGTGATATTGGATGTTAATCTTCCAGAATCACTAATACGAATCGTTAGAGATGACAATAATCATATGAAAGTTGTGAATAATCAATAGATGATTTGTCACTCATATATAGTAGTAGTAAGAGATTATAATATGTGTTTCACCACTTAAATTGATATCGAAATCCTTGGCCAATGTGACTTCATAACTCGAAAAGAATTTCAATGATTACTCACTTAAGAACTAGACAAAAGCTATGATCAATTGATCGAGATTGGCATATCCCCATATCTCATAATTAAATCGAGTTATATTGATGAATGAATTATAGTTTCATGGTAAACAAATAATTTTGGCTTTGTCACACGTTATATTTTTCCTTACATGTATTGATACATTGCTAGATATCAATTGGGGATGATGAATGTAAATTAATTAATCTATATGAATTAATGATAAATTAAAACGAATTTTAATATCGAGAACCTAGTCGTCACACAAGAAAGATGAGAACTATGAGAATGAAAGTAATAATTAATTAATTGACAAGCGTGAGACTATTTCTGGAATTTAGTTAATTAATTGTAAAATTAACAATTAATTAATTGATAATCTAAAGCTTTAATCTAATAAACGCATATTTATGGGATATTGTTGAGCTACTCTTTTCAATATTGTTGACATTTTATAATGAGATTTTAAATCTCAGTATGGTAACAAAGCACATTTAGATCAAATAAGCATATCGATTTATTTTTAACTTAAACGGAAGCAATTAGATTCAGGGTTGGTATAATCATGAATGAGCCACCATCTTGTTGAAAGTATTATGTACTGGATCCAATCGACTTTAGGACCTAAAATGCTTTTAATATGATTGAAACATTTTATTTGTAGAAGATCTATTATTTAATTAAATTATGCTGATAAATTAAATTGATAGAGTTCGTGATTCAAGTCACGATAACTTAATGTGATTGTTACATATGATAGAATCTTAATCATCCATGATCGTATATCATTATTAAGGATAGATTAGTTCGGGTAGAACGTCTCACGTATAAAGTGAGTACATAATCTCATAAGCCAAAATATAGAATATTTTAGTGAATGTGTGGATGTTTTGTTAAGAAAACAAAACATTGGAGACCCATTACACATATTTCACATAGATAATTGTGTCAATGTCAGTGGTTCATCTCAAACGTTTAGTAGCGAAAGTGGTCCTTGGACTTCAAATCATCATAGTACCTTATTTGAGGGTCGTCATATTTTTGTGGTATTGGATGTTACTCTTCCAGAGACACTAATACGAATCGTTAGAGATGACAATAATCATATGAAAGTTGAGAATGATCAATAGATGATTTGTCACTCTTATATAGTATTAGTAAGAAATTATAATATGTGTTTCATTCGCTTAAATTGATATTGAAATGCTTGGCCAACGTGAGTTCATGACTCAAAAAGAATTTCAGCGATTATTGACTTAAGAATGGGACGAAAAATATGATCGATTAATCGAGATTGGCACATCTCCATATCTTATAATTAATCGGGTTATATTAATGAATGGATTATAGTTTCATGGTAAACAAATAATTTTGGTTTCGTCACACCACGTTATATTTTCCTCACATGTATTGTTCTGATATATTGCTAGATATCAATTGGGGATGATGAATGTAAATTAATTAATCTATATGAATTAATGATAAATTAAAAATGAATTTTAATATCAAGAACCTAATGGTCATACAAAAAAGATGAAAACTATAAAAATGAAATTAATAATTGATTAATTGACAAGCGTGTGACATTTTGTAGAGTTAAGTTAATTAATTGTGGAATTAACTGTTAGATAATTTATAAGCTAAAGCCTAAATCCAATAAACGCATATTTATGGGATACTGTTGAGCTACTCTTTTCAATACTGTTGATGTTTTAAACTGAAATTTTAAACCTCAATATGATAACAGAGCACATTTTGCTCAAATGAGCACATCGATTTATTTTTAAGGGATAATTGCAGCAGAAGCCCTAAAACATTGAAACATTAGTAGACTTACCCAAACTTTCATTTGTTGCAGTTATCACCCCTAACCTTTCCAAACATTGCATGTGAGGCCACTTTGGATGATTTTTGTAAAAAAATGCTATTAGTTGACCATCAAAACAGAATGGTAATTTTCTATTTACCATATTAAACAATTAAAAAACTTAAATCAAAAACAAAAAAATGGATATTCTTCTTCTCTCTCCCTATCCCCACCTACCCAGTCTTCGTTGACGGAGTCAACTATACCTGTGACAGCTGCACTCACTAGTTATAGTTCTAATGTTTCAGCACTGACTCCAGATTCTGCGCAATTAAATTCTTCCATGTCGGTGATTTTGCCACCAGCTATCGCCGACAATCTCATCTACAGTTCCATTGTCCAAACCAATAAGCATCTTGCCCACTATTTATGCTCTTGCTCCTGTCTTCGCGTCTGTAAGTCGTCCATCGATTATTTCCACATAGGCTCCAGCTCTACTTTCAAGCGCCCATCAGCTTCCTAGCTATTTTTACCCATGCTTATTGGTATGCTGTCCATGGTTGTTTCCATTTCAATTCGTCCATAGGTTGTTTCCACCCAGGCTCCAGCCGTCCACTGATTTATTATTACTGGTTTTAGATTGAGGGGGAAGGGAAGAAAATCCTTTTTTTTTATTTAAGTTTTCTTTTTCAATTGTTTAATGTGGTAAATAGAAAGTTACCATTTTTCCATTTTAAAATTGATTAAAAGGTGTTCAAAGTTTGTTTTGATAGTCAACTAACGACATTTTTACGGAAACCATCCAAAGTGGCCTCACATGAACGTTTGGAAATGTTAGGGGTGACGGCTACAACAAATGAAAGGTTTGTGAAAAGTCTACTAACGTTTTAAAGGTTTAGGACTTCTGATGCAATTATCCCTATTTTTAACTTAAACAGAAGCAATTATATTCAAGATTGGTATAATCATGAATGAGCAACCACCTTGTTGAAAGTATTATGCACTAGATCTAATCGATTTTAGGACATAAATGCTTTTAATATGATTGCAGCATTTTATTTATAGAAGATCTATTATTTAATAAAATCATTTTGATAAATTAAATTAATAGAGTTTGTAGATTCAAGTCATGATAACTTATAAATAACAAGGAGTTGTGATTGTTACCTATGATTGAATTTTAATCATCCATGATTGTATATCGTTATTACCGACAGATCAGTAACGTATAAAGTGAATACATGATCTCAAAAGCCAAAATAAGTAATATTTAAGTCAACATGGGGATGTTTTGTTAAGAGAACAACATTGAAGACCAATTACACATAGATAACTGTGTTAGTATCAGTGGTTCATTTCAAACGTTCAGTGGTGAAATTGGACATATGACTTTAGATCGTCATAGTATCTTATTTGAGGGTCATCATATTTTTGTAATATTGGATGTTACTCTTCTAGAGTTACTAATACGAATCATTAGAGATGATAATAATAATATGAAAGTTGTGAATGATCAATAGATGATTTGTCACTCTTATATAGTAAAAGATTATAATATGTGTTTCATCGACTTAAATTGATATCGAAATCCTTGGCCAACGTGAGTTCATGAACCAAAAAGAATTTCAACGATTATTGACTTAAGATCGGGACGAAAAATATAATAGATTAATTGAGATTGGCACATGTCTCATAATTAATCAGGTTATATTGATGAATGACTTATAGTTTCATGGTAAACAAATAATTTTTGTTTTGTCACACCATGTTACATTTTTCCTTATATGTATTGCTCTGATTCATTGCTAGATATCAATTGAGGATGATGAATGCAAATTAATTAATCCATATGAATTAATGATAAATTAAAAATGAAATTTAATATCGAGAACTAATGGTCACACAAAAAAGATGAAAACTTTAAGAATGAAATTAATAATTAATTAATTGACAAACATGAGATATTTTGTAGAATTTAGTTAATTAATTGTAGAATCAATAATTAATTAATTGATAAGCTAAAGCCCAAATCCAATAAACACATATTTATGGGATACTTTTAAGCTACTCTTTTCAATACTGTTGACATTTTAAAATGAAAATTTAACTCTCAATATGGTAACAGAGCACATTTTGATCAAATGAGCATATCAATTTATGTTTAACTTAAATTGAAGCAATTAGAATCAAGACTGGTGTAATCATGAATGAGCCACCATTTTGTTGAAAGTGTTATGTACTAGATCCAATCGATTTTAGGACATAAATGCTTTTAATATGATTAAAGTATTTTATTTATAGAAGATCTATTATTTAATTAAATTATTCTGATAAATTAAATTGATAGAGTTCGCAGATTCAAGTCATGATAACTTATAAATCACGAGGAGTTGTGAATGTTATATATGATCGAACCTTAATCATCCATGATCGTATATCGTTATTTTGGATAGATTAGTTCGTGTGGAACTTCTCAGGTATAAAATGAATACATGATCCCACAAGCCAAAGTATAGTAATATTTAAGTGAACGTGTGGATGTTTTGTTAAGAGAGCAAAACATTGGAGACCCATTACACAGATTCACATAGATAACCGTGTCAGTGTCAGTAGTTCATCTCAAATGTTCAGTAGTGAAATTGGTCCTTTAACTTCAGATCATCATAGTACCTTATTTGAGGGTCATTATATTTTTGTGTTATTCTTCCAGAGTCACTAATAGGAATCGTTAGAGATGACAATAATCATATGAAAGTTGTGAATGATCAATAGATGATTTGTCACTCTTATATAATATTAGTAAGAGATTATAATATGTGTTTCATCCACATAAATTGATATCGAAATCCTTAGCCAATTTGAGTTCAAGAGTTGAAAAGAATTTCGACGATTATTAACTTAAAAATGGGACGAAAGATATGATCGGTTAATCGAGATTGACACCTCTCCATATCCTATAATTAATCGGTTCATATTGATGAATGGATTCTAGTTTCATGGTAAACAGATAATTTTGGTTTTGTTACACCACGTGATATTTTTCTTCACATATATTATTCTAATATATCGCTAGATATCAATTGAGGATGACGAATGTAAATTAATTAATCTATATGAATTAATGATAAGTTAAAAAAGAATTTTAATATCGAGAACCTAATGGGTCACACAAAAAAGACGAGAACTATAAGAATGAAATTAATCGACAAGCGTGAAATATTTTGTAGAATTTAGTTTATTAATTGTAGAATTAACAATTAATTAATTGATAAGCTAAAACCTAAATTCGATAAATGCATATTTATAGGATACCCTATAATCTCATTAAAATGAAATCTTTGTCTCATTACATTTTTCTTCCTAGAGAAGAAGTTCTCTCCATGAGAGGAAATGGGAGTAAATAGAATTTGGGGAGATTCAAGATCCACATATATGGTTAACCAACTAGATGAGCCAGAGTCTAATTCCACACAAGTTGATAGACAAACTCTTGATCAGGAAGTAGAAATTGATGACTACTAATGAGATATTAATAATCAAGGATCATAAAACTAGTAATTACAGGGATAGCAAAGTCAAGTGTTTACTCGAAGAGGTAGCAAAACATCATAGAATCTGAAATGAACTCAATGTATGTAAGAAAGGTTTGGACCTTGTTGTATAGTTCCGGAAAAATTTTCACATACTAAAATTTATTTATTTTATATACTATATTTTAAATTTGAAAAGTTGGGGGGACTAAAATGAAAAATTTATTATATTCAATTTTAATTTGGTCAAGTATTTAAATATTGATAGAGTAATGATAAATATATCAATATTGTACTCATT
>NC_036256.1:5153983-5156542 GCF_002742605.1 Olea europaea var. sylvestris | reverse complement strand
TTAAAGTTGGACGTCCTAGATAGATTGCAAGTTCAAAAACAAAGAATGACTAAGTTTTATAATAAAAAAGTCATAACCAAGTCATTCAGCCTGGGCAAATTAGTTTGGAAGATGATACTCCCTTTGAATAGCAAGGATCCAAAGTACGAGAAGTGGTCGCCCAATTGGGAAGGACCATACAAAGTAAACAGTGTGTTGCCTAATGGAGCATATCATTTGGAAGATTTAGATGGCACCAAGCACGTGAGATTCATCAACGGCAAATATTTGAAAAAATATGTTCCTTCTTTATGGGAAAGTGAACAGATAAAAGCTTAATCAAAACATGTTGAACGATTAAGGATAAAAAGGTCAGAGCGAAATACGTTTAAATAAATTCCTTTATTATTAAACGTTCATTACAAAGTTGCAAGATACAAATAATAGATGCTCTACAAGCTACAATTAAAAGTAAGCTAATCTTCCGGTCGATCGCCGAGTAAGAGGGTGGACTGGCCTTGCACCACCTTCCTAAATGTATTGCTACAATGGCGGGCAAAGAGGCTGAGAAGCACTCTCAGCAAGCAAGGTGGCCCGCAAGTATCCCAAAAATTGCCTTCCATTATCGAACCCCTTGCAAAGAACAAAGAGACGATGGGAAGAACTTTGATGGGAAAAACTTCACTGCTGGCCAAAAAATATTTCCTATAACTCCCATACCAAAGGTGACATCAAGACAAGTAGTAAAATGGGCGGACCAAACAATTCATTTTCATAGAAGACGAAGGTTTTGGATTGATTGTCAGAATATCAAACAATGGCAGCAAATTGGTTTCGAAGAAGAGAATGAAAATGAAGATGGAAGATGGAAAGTGCAAAGCATACGTGCATTTATATGAAGAGACAAAATATGAACAGCCACATTCTGCCTAATAAATGGAATTAAGTAGCCGAAAAGAGGTGGAAATATTAAGAGAAAATGTGCAAGATTTTTAGCACAAAGCAGTTAAATGCTTGAAGGATTGGCGATTAAAAGACAAACGTCAAATAAATGCACAAGAAGTTAACATAGATGTTCATTAATGATGTACAAGGTTACAAAGGGAAAGTCAAATGCGAAATTACAAAAAGAAAAAGTTAAGACATTATATGTCCTAATTACAATCCGCCCCATACCGAACAAACTCTTTCCCTAAGTTTCCCCCAGTCCTCGTTCTGCCGAGAGGAAGTGATGTTCAATTCGGCCACAACATCATCATCAACTTCCAACTTCTTATACTGCTCGACCAAAAACTTAGTTCGCTCAATTCCTTGGGAGGCGTTACGCTTTTTAGCAGCCATTATCGTCTTGTAGTCGTCCATTTTGGCTTGAAATTCCTTCATCTGAGCAGCCAAACTAGCCATCAAAGAGTCTTCAATCATGACTTCGGAAGAGATTTCTTTCAACTCGTCCTGAGCTTTGTTGATCTCCAGAAGCAAAGACTCTTTTTCAGATACGGCGCAAAGATATTGAGTACTTTTGGCCTTCAATTCAATTTTTTTGGCTAGCAAGGAGAGGACCTTGGAATGGACAACTTTCAACGTCGCTTTAAAGTTAGCAGAAAGATTGAGCGACAGAAGTGTCAGTGCTTGCTCCAACTTCGCATTCAAATGCTCAAACTTATCCTTATGTCTGGAAGCACTAGCCTTACCAATGTCCATATCCATGAAGGACACGTACTCAAATATCGATTGCTTGAGGAACTTCATATCTTCCTCTGAAGAAGTAGCAGGACAACCAACTGGAGCAGGGCGAGATGTCTTGACTTGCCCCTAGGAAGCGAACAAGTCTTGGATGGAACGCACAATCTTATCAGCATCCCGCAAAGAAAATTGCCAATATTGAAGATTCTCACTACAACGAACAAGATGGAAGTAAAAGTGAAGCAAAGATTACCTCATCAATAATTTTGGAAGATGGCATATCTCCAGCCAAGTCTGCCATCTGTGGCTCTACCATTCATGAGGACTTCCTCTTGTCTAAGCGAGAAGATGCTGCCACAACGGGCAGACTCATAGGAGCATCTGCAGAACTCAAAAGCAACAAATTAGAAACCAATGGCACAAGCAAAGGTAAAGTATCAAAAACTGAATTACCTTCTGCTTCGATGTTTGGGGGTTGACGCCCTGGGAAGAAGGTGGCTCATCCATTGGTTGTGATGAGGATTCTGGGACTGAAGATGTCTCTTTAAGCGTAGTCCCTTCATCAGCTGGTTTGGATGAAGTAGCCTCAACGGAGGATGATGGAGCACGAGCTGCCGACACCAAGTCCTTCAAAGGAGAGGCTGAACTTTTCTGAGAAGTCTAAATAAACCATCAGCACACAGAAAAATTTCAAGTATGGAAAATTATACTTGTGAGTAAACCAATTTAATTACCTTCCTCCTGATGATAAGAGGGGTATCATCATCATCATCATCATCAACATCATCCTCCAAAATGGGAGATGTTGAGGCATGCCGTTTGCGGCTCGGGGAACTTTTGGCTGCAGTAGGCTTGGTAGGGAGAGAAGAAGATGGACGAGCAAACTGTTTAGCGCGA
>NC_036256.1:5146348-5150750 GCF_002742605.1 Olea europaea var. sylvestris | reverse complement strand
TTGATGAACTGTACAGACAACTTTATAAATGATGACATGACAGTATTTTAATGACTGGAATAACTGTACTTTTTGTCAAAAATGGTATGAGATCTTGACACTTGTAATTTTCGTAAACCAGGGGGTAGATGTGGCATTGTTCATGATTAATTATCCATCTATTAAATTAAATAACCCTAATTAGTAAAAGTTATTCCATTGTGCGCAATCTTGGCATGGTCCCACAATATCAGCTGCCAACAGCAGCAGTAAAATCGAAAAACACGTGTTATTATCACTAAATACCATAAACATTCGTTTTGAAATTGTCCATAAATGTTTGGACTTAATAAATTTTCCATATATAGAATAATTGTGTAGTTTTTGGCCTCCATTTGAGCTCCATTAAAAAAAAAAAATTACTTTTCTTTAAACTTATTTTTAATTATAAATTTTCTCAATAAAATAAATTTATGCGTAAACTCAAAATTTTTTCATTCTTTTTAATCACATATTATCCAAAAAATTATTATTATAAAATCTATTACACCTGAAAATGAGACCAAACAAGGACTTAATATTTTAGATAATTATATTCACATCATAGGTTTTAGTAATTGTACCAAATTTTAATTGTAATTAAATTCCTCAAAATTTGCTTAGTTTTGTACCTATATTTCCAACATTTTTAATTATTATTTTTAACATTCAGTGAATTCATACGACCTGTATTTGATACTATTTTTATTCAAATATTACTAAACGTGGGAAATATAATAATTTGTCAAACTTATGTAACTATTGTTTGTCCTGCGTATTAAAGAATACAAATGGCAAATAGATCTTTTTACTCAATCCTGACATAATTTTTGGTTGTTGTCATGAATTAAGATGTATTAATTAAAAAAAGGTTTAGATTGAAATATGAGAAAAAAATTGAGAACATAAATACAAAAATGAACAAGCGTTAATGACATTCATTTTAGTTATAGCACGACATAGTTAATAGAAATTTTGGTATGTATATATCTACCTACAAGAATTCAAGTAGTGTAGAAATTGACCCTTTTTTTTTTCAAGGAATTATAGAATACAAACTTTTTAAATTCAATGGTATTTAAATATTTCTACATGATTAAGGTTGACGTGATGGAAATTAAATAGTTTGTTTGTATTGTATTGTAAGCACCTTGCAAACGATAGACACCACTTTCATCAACTCAAAATTAAATTTTGTCCATAATACAGGCAATAGTTAGTGAGGCTATAGTGATTTCTTTCTTCTTCTTCCATTTTTTAAAATTTAATTTCTGCTTCATATAATTTGTTCATTTGGAAGTTTGGGGAAATTTCAAATTTGATAGTCATGTTATATGAGCAATTATTGTTGACAATATTGACTGACAACATCTTACTTGACAGCATCACATTCATCCATTTTAAAAACTATTTTTTACATCAAAGACTCGGATTTTGACAGCACATGGTTGAAACCATATTTGTACAACTAGCTTTGTTGAATTTGATAATACTTTCTGTTTAAGCTATTTTAGAAAGTTAAAACGATAGGTTCCATTTGTCCAATCGAAATAGATCAGATAAAAAATTTAATATAAAATTATAATAGATAATATTAGTTATATGGTATTATAGTGAATTGAAATGGATAGTATTATGTGGTTTTTCATTTTAAATAATGTTACTTGCGATATTTTTTAATTATCCGATAGGTACTCATTCCATGTAGGAATGAAGAGATACCCCGTCCCTGCTCTACCAATCCCGCCATGCATTTCAAAGACTCGTCGAGGAAGCACGCTCGAATCATATTTTTATTTTATAAATTTAAGTCATACTTAGAAAAAAAAAATCAGAAAATCCACGACGGAGTTGGATACAGAGGGCCGCCATTATCCCGAACTAGTGCAATTCTTATTTTCCAATAAATCAATGGTTCCATTTTCACATTTCTCAATGAGATTGATGTTGTTCAATTCTCAAGATATCAAGGTCCAATTAAGGTGTTTACCCCTACAAGAAAATTTCTAGTACATTTAAGTATGAAATTGATTACTCTCAGTAATTATTTAATTGACATATATATGTTTGAACACATGTCAATTGAATAATAGCGTGAAATACTGAATACTTTATAATCTGAAATAACTAAAAAATTTCCTTACTGAGGGACATCATTTATGTAACACCATCCATTATAATTTTATGATTAATTTTTTAAATAGTTTAATATAGCTTGTGAAATATAACATTGAAGAACTGAATTCCACGAACAAGAGCTCAGCTCCCAGGGGCCTCACAAGCTCCTCACTGTTTGGGGTTGAGCCCCACACATATTAAAAAAAAAATCGTGGGACCCACTCCCACCTTTTTTTCACCTGTCAGGGGCTTATACTTGCATCATTTTTCAACCTTGAAAGATAAGAATACCTTTTCGGAGACCCGGACCTTGAAAGATACGAATACCCTTCCGGAGACAAGTAGAGGGGGGAGGCGGGGGGTTTTCAAACTTTAGGGATTGATAGCACATTTTATCCTTTTATTATTAGAGCATCATAGCACATTCCGTTCATTTTATTGATAAATTTCATATATATATATATATAAGTATTTAACGGTACTAAATAATAGTTCTACTTCTTGTCCAAGGTGGGGGACAGGCTCAAAAACAGGACGCCCACATGACACCCCCCCCTATTGGAGGGATTCAGTTTGCTTATTATTTAGTGGAAAAAGCCAAACGTCCAGAGTGGGAGACTAGACAAAAAACAGGGCGCTCATGTGGCATCCCCTATTGAAGGGTCCGCAGTCGGAGACCTGGACGTTTGGCTTTGTCCACTAAAGAATAAGCAAACTTATCCAGTTGACGGTAGTATAGTACATATCAGACCCCTTTTTTGCAGAAGCTGTCGTAATTTGATGTCAATAAATATTATAGCGGATTATTGAAGCTACAGAATTATAGAAAGGTCAAAGGTGGCGGCTTTGAAGCAACTCATGATACACAAGCACATTGGATTATTCACTACCATACATTTTGCTTTCACTATCAGTGAAATGAAAATTGATAATGATAGGAATTAATGATAGGAATTGAGACTATGATGTGCACTAGCAATACATACTTTTATATGCCTGAAGTAAGATAATTGTAGTCAAGCCCTCCATCATGTCCTCCACCAAACACCCGTACCATGGTTACTAGGGCAAAAACAATATTTGAAAACATATCTAAAAATTGGTCACCACACTTGAAATGGACATCATCACTTACTCCTCATACCATAGAACTCAAAAATTCCTAATAGCATCTAGCCATGTCTGAGGAGTTTGACGGCTTGTCATGAAATGGCATGTTGAAGCTTGTCAATCCCCTCCTATACTAAGATGCTGTAGACCGCGTTAAGGCCAATGATTCACCGTGAAACACCGACACTCGAGCTGCAAAGCACTCGCACAGCGAGTAGCACACTATGCTCGAGTGCCCAAGCTCGTGGTAGACGAGTTGCGGATTCCCTATTTCGAATGTTTGAGCCGGAGATGAGCTCTAAGCGAGTCAAAATGCGATGACTTCTTCTCCTTAGTCTATCTTTAGACTTCTTCAATGTCTCTTCGAATATCTAAAAAAATTTAGGTTTTAGGTTATAATTTAACAAATCTCCATCTTGACATAAATTTCACTACAATGAATGAACTTAATTCTTGAACAAAATTCTCCACCATAAAGAATAGAACTTAATTTTTCAACAAAATTCTCCAAGAAAAATTCTTCACTTCTTTCACAAAAGGCCAACTAAGACAAATTTAATAATTGAATATCAACTGAATCCAAGTACTACACGATAGGAATACCTTGGGTGCCAAAGCTACTGGAATTATCATCAAGAGTAACAAAATCACAAATAACTTAACAATAATTACGAAATAGAGTAGAAACATATCCTGTAATAAAATCAACACTACTAATTGCTTTTGTAGAAGGTTTTTCGCTAGATTTAATACCTTTAAGCACATTTAAAGTATAACCAATTAAATTAGTTTCTCCGTACCTTTGTGGAGACCTAATATTTCTCCTGGATTTGTCTCTAGCAATTGAATACCGCAGCATCATTGGTGATGGTGGATAAGTGTCATTATCCATGACTTCCATGTAGACCCTAATAAGACTTCAATGGTACTATGCCATACTCAAATTCCACAAGAGTTCCTAACTTCTGCTTATTAATATCCAAAGATTTTGTTAAATCCTGGAAGACATATAACTGTGACCTTCTCTATCCTTTCATCACAACACGGTCATCTTTACTAATCTTCAAGACTCTATCTTCATTGATGTACTTAAGCCCTTTTAAATCAGGAATACTCAAGGAGATAATATTTTCTTTCAAATCTAAAACATGTCTCA
>NC_036256.1:5073174-5144619 GCF_002742605.1 Olea europaea var. sylvestris | reverse complement strand
ATACGCTAGCTTTACCAGAAATCTCATCTGGACTCATAATTGTGTATTTATTAATCATAAAACCGATTGATAGGAACCGACACTCTTGAAAGGTTACGACAGAAGATGTCCATTTTAGAATTAATTCCCCGAGAGAAAAACAATTTGGATTAGTCTGGATCAAATCAGAAAATGTACCTTGTACAATTATTTGTTTTAAATCAATTAATATCATTATATCTAACAACTCAAAAAATTTACTATCTAATATATTAATTAATAAAATTTGTTAAATTTTAACATTCAATTAAATGTGTAATTACTAAATAATAGTACATGAACAAGAAAAATAATTCCTACAAAATTCGCGAAATCACTGTTGGATGGACAGGGCCACGTAGGCCGTCCAAACAAGGCGCCTACGTGCCCTATCCAAGAAGATTTATTGATCCAACTTACACCAAACGCATTTACGTAATGGAGCCAAAAGGATTAAAATAATAAAATAAACAATCATAGACCACAAGAAAAGGTAGCAATTCTTATCAGATAAATGTGACAAAATTTTAAACTTTCTGAAGACGCAAGAAAAAATCCTCACTTGAGTCAATCCAGTCTTTAGCTATGGTGGTCGCAACCATTTTCCGGCGCAATCTTCAATTCCTTTGCCTTCTCTTTTTCCTTTCCTCCGCCGGCGCAGCAGCGGCCAACGAGCTGCAAACACTTCTATCCATCAAATCTGCCTTGCATGAATCCAACACCAAAGTATTTGATTCCTGGGAATCCACCAATCCCATGTGTAACTTTTCAGGAATCACTTGTGATTCAAATAATGCGGTCATAGAAATTGAACTCTCCAGACAGAATTTGACGGGCTCAATTCCTTTGGATTCCATTTGCAGGCTAAAATCCCTGGAAACACTCTCCCTGGGATTCAACTTTTTGTTCGGTCCTGTTACTGATGAATTAAATATGTGTGTTTCTCTCAGGTATTTAGACCTGGGGAACAACTTTTTCTCCGGATCATTTCCAGCAATTCCGTTGCTTAGTGGATTAATATATTTGCATGCAAATAGAAGTGGATTTTCAGGCACTTTTCCCTGGGATTCTCTTGAAAACATGACGAATCTTATTGTTTTGAGCCTCGGAGACAATCCCTTTGATCGAACTCCATTTCCTTCTGCAATTTTGAAGCTCACGAAACTGAAGTGGCTATACTTGTCAAACTGCAGCATTGAAGGGAAAATTCCGGACGGGATTGGAAATCTTGTTGAGCTGATGAACCTGGAATTAGCACAAAATTATATAACTGGGGAAATTCCTGTTGGGATTTCCAGGCTGAGAAACCTATGGCAGCTCGAGCTTTACCAGAATGAACTAATTGGGAAATTACCTACTGGATTGGGAAGTTTGTCGAGCCTGGAATATTTCGATGCTTCAAACAATCATCTTACGGGAAATCTTTCTGAAGTTAGAAGTTTGAGGCAGTTGGTCAGTTTACAGGTATTTAAGAATGAATTTTACGGTGAAATCCCACCTGAGCTGGGGGAATTCGAGAAACTGGTGAATTTTTCTATTTACAAGAACAGGCTTTCAGGGGAGCTGCCAGAGAAGCTTGGTTCTTGGTCGGCATTCCATTTCATCGATGCCTCGGAGAATTATTTCACTGGTCGGATACCACCAGACATGTGCAAGAAGGGTACCATGAAAAAGCTCTTGATCCTGCAGAACAATTTCACAGGCCAAATTCCAGCAACTTATGCGAATTGCAAGAGTTTAACGCGTTTTCGTGTTAGCAAGAATTTGCTTTCTGGCGAGGTTCCTGGCGGGATATGGGGGCTTCCTAATGCAGAATTGATTGATATTGCAGAAAATAACTTGGAAGGGCCGATCACTTCTGATATTGGAAATGCAAAGTCTTTATCTAGCCTCTTGCTTGCTAAAAACAGATTCACAGGTGAATTACCATCAGATATTTCAAAGGCTTCAGCTTTGGTTTCTATTGATTTGAGTTACAATCAATTTACGGGTAATATTCCCACAACAATTGGTGAACTCAAGCAACTAAACAGTCTTCAACTGCAGGCCAACAAGTTATCTGGTTTAATACCAGATTCCTTAGGCTCTTGTGATTCCATCACTGATATTAACATGGCTAATAATTTTCTTACCGGTCAAATTCCAGCCTCTCTCGGGTCTTTACCAACTCTCAATTACCTGAATTTGTCATGGAATGAACTCTCTGGTTCAATTCCAGGGAGTTTATCCTCTCTGAGTCTTAGCCTTCTTGATCTCTCAAGCAATCAACTGATTGGTCGCATACCGGAGTCTCTTTCAATTGAAGCTTACAATGACAGCTTTGCAGGAAACAATGGCCTTTGTAGTGACAAAATCAGGAAATTCCATCCATGTTTATCTGAAGCAGGCACATCTAGGCACCTTCGAACGGTCTTATTCTGCTTCATGGTCGGATTCATTGTCATACTCCTGATTGCAGGCTTCTTTTGCATAAAGAAGATGAGAAAAACAGAACATGGAGTATCGCTGAAGGAGGATTCTTGGAATGTAAAGCCTTACCATGTTTTGAGCTTTACAGAAGATGAGATTCTTGATTCCATAAAGCAAGAGAACATAATAGGGAAAGGTGGTTCTGGTCATGTTTATAGAGTTGCTCTTGAAAATGGCATAGAATTGGCTGTGAAGCACATATGGCACTCTAACAATACTGGCAACTGGAAAAAGATCCGCAGTACAACTCCAATGTTGGCGAACTGTGGAATTAGATCACGGGAATTTGAGGCCGAGATTCAAACATTGAGCTCAATAAGACATATTAACGTGGTTAAGTTGTATTGTAGCATTACTAGTGAGGACTCAAGCTTACTGGTTTATGAATATATGCCTAATGGAAGTTTATGGGATAGATTGCACACTTGTAGAAAACTAGCCCTTGATTGGGATACAAGGTATGAAATTGCTGTTGGTGCAGCAAAAGGATTGGAATATCTGCATCATGGTTGTGACAGGCCAGTGATTCACCGTGATGTCAAATCAAGTAACATTTTGTTGGACGAGGATTTAAAACCTCGGATTGCAGATTTTGGACTTGCAAAGATTGTTCAGGAAAATTCGAACAAGGAATCATCGACTCAAATCATTGCAGGAACTCACGGGTATATAGCTCCTGGTAAGCAAATATTTAGCACTACGTAGTAATTGAACTCATTGTTGATTACTTATTCTGATGATTTTAATTTACGTTCAAAAAATTTTGATATGCAGAGTATGGCTATACAAACAAAGTAAATGAGAAGAGTGATTTGTACAGCTTTGGAGTAGTACTAATGGAGCTTGTAACGGGGAAGAGACCAGTTGAGCCAGAGTTCGGGGAGAATAAGGACATAGTTGATTGGGTATACAGCAAGTTGAAGAGCAAAGAAAGTGTGTTAAGCATAGTGGACTCATCTATTCCACAAGTTCAAAAGGAAGATGCTATTAAGGTTTTGAAAATTGCTATTCTGTGTACAGCCAGAGTTCCTGCATTAAGGCCTACTATGAGAACAGTGGTTCAAATGCTAGAGGAAGCTGGGCCTTGCCAATTAGTTGGCATCATTGTTGGTAAAGATGGTCAAAAGTAAGAAAGGGAAAATGATAGAGAATGTCAAATTGTAATTCGAGCCCCATGAGTCCATGGAAATTTGTAGTTTCTTTCAATAATTTTCGCACAGGTAAATGTTTTAGATTACCTTTGTAACATATTAGCCATTGTAGGATCCTACGTTCGTAGCACAGAGTTCGCTGAGATAGCACGTACTTTGAAGTGCCAAATGAACTTGGTACAAGTAGCTTTTCATTTTTCTTCCAGATTGTATAACAGCATGATTCGAACTTTTGCAGTTCACCCTTCGGGACATGTATGGGATGTAGTAGTCAATAATAGAATGTACAAAATGATTTCATTTGATAAATTCAAATAATGGTTGAATTTAGAAGAGAGGGAAACTTTACCAAAATAACTACATATATAATTACATTATGAAAAATCTTAACCGAAAATATATATATATATATATATATATATATATATATATATAATCTAGAAAATTGGATTTCTTTAAACTCCCTGTCAAATTGATTCAAAGATGTTTGTCATTCCCAACTTACTTTTCAAACTATTTGTAGACATTTGAATTACGATAAATAAATTTCTCACTTAGCCATTGCTTTCTCCTAAACTCACTGATTTTGATACTTAAACTAGAGCAATAGGTGAAATGATTATTTGGAAGAGAGATATTTGAATTTGCATCCATTTCTCCTCATGGACAGGGTATTTATAGATTTTCTTGGGGCTTTGGGTCATTCTAGAAAATGACAATTGGCAATCGTTTAGTGGTGGTCTTATAACTAATTCTATTATGTATTCAATTGTTATTCGGTAGTTTAGAAGACATATTTTTGGGATTTTACCCAAGTGTATTAAAATAAAGGTTTTCCTGCCATCAAGGGGGATGGTTTGCCTTGCGTCTTTTGCGAGCGTTTTTTACTTTTAGCTGCCTTGGTGCTTTCAAGCTTCACATAAGGAGTTGAGTTCATAGGATAAACTTCTTTTTTGAATTGAAAAAGTTTTTACTGTGTCACTTAATTAATATAGGAATTCCTGAGCCCAAGAGTGCCATTTTAGACTCCTCTTCCAGCTGTTCTATGATCAAGGTCTGCACTTCGAGAAGAAGTGCAGCACGCTCTTCTTGATCGGGATCGATATCCACAAATAGTCTCCGAATTCCAATTTTATTATACATATGAAATCTAGGACTTTTTTTTTCTTTTTTTCTTTTTTAAACTGTGAACCTGCTGATGGCATTATATTGAACGCCTCTCTATGTTTCTTGCAGATGATATGTGGTTGTGTTAAGGGGATGTGCCATGATTGTAGCCTTTTTTTGTGTGTGTGTGTTAATGGGCTTGTTTGCGTATTAGATGGGTGGCCCACGGACTAAGTATGATCTCGTCCGTTCATTTAGAATTTCAATCAGGTGCATCTTAGTATTCAACAATTACGATTGTTTAAGAAAGTTTGAACAACTTTGATTATTTTTGGTCTGATTCGACAATTTATGTTTTATTGTTCAGAACTTATAATAGGTCATTATTCTTTATTATTCTTAATTGTTGGGATTATTTTTTTGGTGATTTTATCTTGCACCTTCTTTCATTTTTCTTCAAACGGCATTTCTAATGTATGTGTTCTGCTTTTATTCTTGTACTTTGTAAGCTTTTTATTATAATATCTTCTCAAAGCGACTCCTAAAATGTGTACATCGATTCTGACATCGAGAGATCCTAACTTAGGGAAGATTCCTCTAGTGTTTTTGTACTTTCATAAAATTTGTGTATGTTGAGGCATTACCTTATACTACAGTTACTAATTCGGGTACTTGCCTTAACCCAATGCTTATTAGGGAAAGAGAGGTAGTTCCCATTCTAGTATTGAGGTGCATGATGAGGTATGCAGACCTTTGAATGAATTTGTAAGCCTTAACTAAAGTGATGAGGGGGTTTTTGAAGCTTCGAGAATTTTTTCCAATCTTACTGAATAGGAGTTGAGTGAAATTTGGGAACGCTTTAGTGTTCCTGATGATAAAAAACCGCGGATCTTCCAAGCAATGCTAAATAATTCAAAATCAATAATAACTAAGCACAACTCTTAGCCTATCTCGAACTCTCCATTAGTCTTTTGGAGGTTATATCCTGTGTGCTCTTTTAGCCTCATGTTACTGTTCAACATTTGTGCTCAACTTACAATTTTTGAATCTTCGACTTTGTGACACTTGCCTTAATGTAAGTTTAGCACCAAATACATCACCAACTAATTAAAATATTAATAAATAATCTCATTATTTAGGCATTGATGGTCAACAATCAACGATTGCCCTAGCTCGCTTAAATTCTTGGATTCGCCACTGCCTATAATGGGCAAAGAGTGGATGCATTTATCAAGGTTATCATCTAAAACAATCTTACAAATCTAGTTATCAAATAAAAAAAATTAACGTATAATGATCATAAAGTTTAATTTGTAAATTTTCAGAACAATATAGAGATGAACACAGAATTTTGTTGAACGAGCTCGTGAAAATTGCAATTCAGAAATGATAGCATGCCCTTGTGTTAAGTATGGGAATTTAATGCATTATCATTATGATATAGTCTATGGACATTTGGTTATTAAAGGTATGAATCCTACATATAATTTTTGGGTATTTCATGGAGAGCAACCAAGTGAATCAAATTTGGTCAACGTAGAAATGCTTGAGTCAAGTGGGATGTTTAAGAATTTTTATGCACAACATGATGTAGATCTTGAAAACCCGTCCAGATGGAAAATACAAAGAGATTGAAAGTTTAGTTGATGATGCTGAAATTCCTTTATATCCTAGTTCCAGAGCATTTATAAAGATGTCAGCTTCGGTTGCTATGTTTAAGTATAAAGCTTCACATGGTCTATCAGACAATGGTTTCGATGAACTTATATATCTTGTTCGAGACATGCTGCCAAAGAATAATACAGTTCAAAACTCATTTTATGAGATGAAAAAACTTGTCAATACATTTGATCTTAGATATGAAAAGGTACGTGCTTACCTAAATGATTTTTGTCTATATAGAAAGGAGTTTAAACATGTTGAATTATGTCTAAAATGTGGTTGCTTGAGATGACAAATTAACCAACGGATTAAAAAAATTAAAAAAAAAATCCCATCAAAAGTCTTGTGTAATTTTCCTATAATACCAAGACTTAAGAGGATGTTTGGAATATATGAGATGTCCACACAACTTAGATGGCACTTAAGTAATAAAAGTTCAGACGGTAAGATTAGGCATCCGGTTGATTCATTGAGTTGGGATATGATTAACAAAAGGTGACCACATGTTGCATCCGATCCTCAAAATATTAGATTAGATCTTGCTACTAATGGATTTAATCCTTTCAAAGATCTTAACTATAAATACAATTATTGGCCAGTTATCTTAACTATATATAATTTGCCTCCCTCAATTTGCATGTCAAAGGAAAGTTTGATGTTGAGCTTATTGATCCCAGGATCGAAACAGCCAAGTAATAACATAGATATTTATTTGGCACCACTGGTATACGACTTAATGTTATTATGGATTGATGGAGTTGATATGTATGATGCAGTTACAAAGTCTACATTCAACTTAAAAGTTATTTTGATGTGGACACTATATGACATTCGTGCATATGGAAATATATCTGGGTGGCCTTTCAAAAGAAAAATTGCATGCTCTATCTGTTGTGAAAATAGATGTTCACTATGGTCGAAGCATGGTAGGAAGTTTGCTTACATGGGACATAGAAGATTTCTCACTTTTGATCATCCATTTCGCATGAAAAGGAGCTGGTTTAATGAAAATATTGAACATGGTATTAGGCCAAAGATAAAAAGTAGTGAAGAGGATTATATTGAAGTTAATAAAATTACAAATAATTGGGGAAAAAGTGGTAAACAAAATAGGAAGAAGAATACAGCTCAATCTAATTTAACATGGAAGAAAAAGTCAATATTTTTCGATCTACCACATTGGAAGGTAATTGTTGTAATATTTCCTTCCTTTTTATTTAATACTTCTAATTGCGTGTAGTTTTTCATGACTCCATTGACGTTTGATTTGCAGACTTTGCTTGTACGTCACAATTTGGATTTGATGTATGTGGAGAGGAATATTTGAGATAGCATCATCAATACACTTTTGGATGTCAAAGGAAAATCTAAATACGGCATTAACTCTCATAACGACATGGAAGAAGAGTAGAGGAAATAAATTCTACCTGTTAGATGCTCCCAACACCTTATCAAAAGTAGAAATATAAATTTTTTGCAAAAAGCTCGCTAACTTGAGAGTACCCGATGGTTATGGATCTAATATTGAAAATTGCATAGCAGTGGAAAAATGTAAGATAGTTGGGCTGAAGTCTTATGATTGTCACATTTTAATGCATCAATTATTATAAGTTGCGTTGAGAGGACTTCTACCTAAAGGACTAAGGAACTCCATTTTTAAATTGAGTTCATTTTCAAGGAAATATGTCAAGGAATTGTTGATAGAAATAAGGTTGAACAATTAGAGGAGGACATTTCTGAAACTTTATGCATGTTGGAAAGGTATTTTCCGCCTTCCTTTTTCAATATAATGGTTCATTTGACAATCCATATTGGGAGAGAAGTTCATCTATATGGACCAGTACAATATCGTTGGATGTATCCATTTGAGAGATTTATGAAAGTTTTTAAAGGGTATGTTATGAATCATACATGGCTTGAAGGATGCATAGCTAAACAATATACTGTTGAAGAAAATGCGAAATTTTGTAGCAAATACGTAACACAAGCATTTGAAATAAGCTCTAAGCTTGTACACAATGAAGAATATGAGACCAATTTCCTAGTTGTAGGGCGTACAATTTCTAAAGAGAAGACAATTGTACACCTAATGACGTGTTAAAAGTTGCCCATCGCTACGTGTTACTGAAAAGTACAGAAGTTCAACCATACATAGAGTATGTTTATTAAATATCGAGTTCGATAAATTTTAAGTAGATCAACCACATTTACTTTTTGATAAATTGTATTTACCTTAGGAGATGCATATGGATGAACTCAAGAGTATTGACAGACGACTGGAAAAAAATGAGACTTTATTACATAAGAAGCACATTGATGCTTTTGCTGTCTGGTTGGATTATAAGGTTGGAATAAACATCAAAGAATAAATTTCTAGTTGTGCTATTATTCTTTTATTTCTAACATTTTTAATGCACAAATAGTTGGGCAAGTTCTTTATTATGGAGTTTTCCATGATGTTATAGTGCTTGATTATAATACGTTTCATATTCCAATATTTAAGTGTGATTGGGTAAATATCGTGAATGAAATAAAAAAAGGAAGATGGATTTACTTTGGTTAATCTTAATGAGGGACACAGGCAATTTGAAAATGATCCTTTCATCCTGATAACACAGGCTAAACAAATCTTTTATTCTAAGGAAAATGAAACATCTAGTTGGAATGTTGCAAGTGCCACAAAGAGACTTTGATGCATGACACATTGAAGAAGATACTAATTATGAGGCAACTATTCCATTAGATATATCACAGCCAATTATAGACAACCATGATGATGATGAGAATTATGCAAGAATAGATGTTGAAGGCGTATTTTGTGATACGTAGAGTAGTTTGGTAACTCCCAACATACTTTGTAGATAATGTACTTTTTGCATAATGATCAATTTTGTTCTACTATATTTTAACATGTGATTTATCTGTATATTCATATTGCGATAAAATGTTGAATGCTTTGGATTTGTTAAGATCTCTAACTATAATATATTTTGATGTTGCAAGGTTTTGTTCTAGCTCTAGGGAATCCTTTTAGTGAGAAATTATTTTGTACAATGGACAAGGCTCAGGTAATTGTGTTTTCTTATAATACATGAGATTTATGCTAAGTTTTGAAAATAATTACTTTTACGCCTTGTTGTCATGTTGTATTTTCAAAGTCAACTAAACAAACTTCCAAAAGGTCTAAAAGAAGAAGAGCCGCAATTGCTAATGCAATTCGAGAGGCCAGTAAGAGACTAAGAAATTTCTGTGAACAAGAAAATATTATTACTAGCTCGACTAATGATGAGCAAACCGCGTTGCCAACAACTGCAAATACTCCAAAGAAGAAAAGAGGTCTAACACAAGTGAAGATGATTCCTGAACATAATTATTAGAAGATGGATCTCGAATTCAATAAATATGGCCAAGTTGTTGGCAAGAGTCAAATAAATTTACTAGCATAGTTGGGGCCACGGTACGAAAACATGTGCTTGTCGTAATTAAAGATTGACATTTATTGGATGGAAAGAAAAAAAGAAGCTTTGGACTTTCATATAGGTAACATTTTTTAACCACCTTTTAAGATTATTACGTTGTATATTTTTCCTTCCTAATAATATCATTCTCTTAAGTCTTAAATTTATGTTTTTATCCAAATACAGCAAAGGTTAAATGTCAGTGATTCTCATCAAAGAATGACATTTCAATGTATGGAAAAGTATTGGAGGACATTCAAATCAAGATTAAGAAAAGAAATTAGAACTCAAGTTGAATCATCTGTGAGTAGAGCACACACTATTATCGTTCTTAGACCAAAGAATGTCAACTCTAAAGAAGACTAGGTAAAATTTGTCAAGGATACTCTTTCTGCTGATTTTCATGCAAGTATATTTGCATATGAAGCTTAAATTTTTATAATTATTGTTGTTTTATGTTTTGTTGTTTTTAATAGGAAAAATGTCCTGGTTTTGTAACACGAAAACTAATAAAAAACTTCTCCATACTATGGGTCGAAAGCGTTATCCATTTGTGGCTTATGAAATAGTACATCTTAGGAACATATCTTATCTTACATGAATATTCCAATTCCAATACATGTAATTACTAAATTTGTACTGCAAAGAAAAATGAATCCAGATTTTAAAGTGTTAAGAACAAGAGTATGGACTCATGAGCATATGAAAAACCAATAAATAAAGCAGTTACCGATACTTTGGTATTTGTATTATATCAACATTCAATTAAGCATGATTTGATTTATTAGTTGTATAACTTGCTAGTATAAAATTTGAGTTCCATAAGTGTAGAGAAGGATTGAAAACTGTGTCGTATCAATTTTTAATACACCCATTGAAGATTCCATCCGTGATGATGCTGTCGCTCGAGCTTTAGGTCCTGAACGTCAGGGGAGATTAGGGGACTCAAATTTGGAGTTGCACCATCAAAGATGGATGGACAAATACAAATTAGTGGGAGATTTATAGAACTTGAAAGTCAATTACAGATTTAGGCATAAAGGATTGGGAAACTAGAAAAAAATTGGAAGCACTTCTGAAGTTATCACAGCGGGTTATAAGTAGTTACCTTTTATATATACTATAATAATATAGCTTAATATATCCAATTACATATATAATAACTTTTATAATTTTTGTATCATTTTACAGAATGTAGAGAACATGAATTCAAATGCTTTTACTCCTCAGGTTTTTGTATCCTACATTATTAAATGTTTATTCAATATGTATTCAGTTTGTAGTATTCTAATTTCAAAAAGAATATTTTTTTGTTTACCATGAATTTGTAGTCACACCAAGGAAGTGGTGTCCAAGGAAGTACTGCACATATGAGAAATGCAAGATGTCAACTGTTACATTGGTACATGTTTGAGGAGGAAGAAGTTGCAGCAAAAGGAAAAGATTGCAACGATAGACCCAAGAGCAAACCTTTGCACTTTGGAAGGTTTGAGTTGAGGCCATGGGAAATACTGTTGCTTAGCCAAAGAACAGTATTAGACTTCTTTGATTATTTTTTTAGATTTCTTACATATGCGCGTGAATTTATTTCCATTTTCAAGTCATAGGGACTAGTTTTTTGACAGTTGTATGAGAGATGAAAAGTATAAGAATGCATATAAAAGGGAACTTTGTGTATTCTTCTTATTTAGGTTGTGGTGAAGGTGCCAAAAGTTGTTTGGAGAGACTGCAACGAGTTTCTAAAATTGCCATGTATATTTCTATGTGAATACAGGTGTGAGAGTAGGACTTGATATACCACCTTTTTCATGTATTTTTCTTGATTTTGAATTAGTGTCTATGTTGCACGGAAAAATTGTAACCAGGATAAGCCATAGGTTGCAAGAGTGCATGTGTGCGTATTAATAGGTTGAAATTTTCCAAATGGATTAACAGCTTCTAAATCTATTTTCTCGTTAACCTCGTGGCTCTTAAAATTAATTCAATTTCTATGTCTTCATGATTATTGCAATTTAATTGGGAAATGTCAACCATTTTGTTCAACAAACATGCCAATTTGTTTCTTTTTAACTTATTTACCAAAATTATTTAACCATGTACTTGTG
Organism: Olea europaea var. sylvestris; assembly: GCF_002742605.1. Classification (NCBI taxonomy): domain Eukaryota; kingdom Viridiplantae; phylum Streptophyta; class Magnoliopsida; order Lamiales; family Oleaceae; genus Olea; species Olea europaea. The sequence continues at coordinate 5,132,649 of NC_036256.1, read as the reverse complement.
TTGGCAGATATCCAAATATATATTATATAAGTTATAGATGATTGTGTGAAAGTAGAGAATGTTAGGTTGATTACCTCTTCCTATTTTTTCACTATTCACATAAATTGTTATAATTTTAAGAGTGACATTTCTTAAATTTTAACACGAAGTTGCTTCCTTTTGCTGCTTCTTCTATCGATTTTTTACCGGAGTGTTGGGTACTGGCTATTTGCCTCTATCCATGCATTCCTTAGCCCCTATTTATGTTCCATTTCTGCCCTTGTTTCGCTGTCTTTATGGGCGGCTTTCATCTGGGTTTTGGGTACTTCTTTTTAGTCCATTTGAGTGGGCAATTTTTTTCAAGTTTGTGTGGTGTTGCTGTGTGATATGTTCATTCTTAGCTCTTACAAAATAAAGTTGTCCAATCTTATGTGTTTTTTGCTTCTCTCTTTGTTGAGTTCTTCATAGATTTGATTGTTAAAATCACAATAAGATGAACTTCTATTCGATTTCTCTAGAACAGTAGAAACATCACAACGGTAGAGTAACATATTTTGATAAAACATAGGTCAATTTAATTAAAGTTTGTTTTGAACTGAAAATTAGAAATATGAAAATCATATTTTTGGATTTGAACTAAATTAACTAGTTCGCAGATTTATTTAGAAAAAATAAAATAATTTGGCTTATTTAAAATAACTTAATTAAAAAAATTAGGGAGATTCGGTTCTTATTCGGTTCTTAATCTAGAAGAACCGAACCAAACCCGTCGATTTTCAATTAAAATCCCCGTTCAGGTATGTAACTTAAAGAAGAACTGCTTGATTTGGTTCGAGAGTTTTGTCCCACCGTAGATGTCATTTTTATGGCTTTATTGATGGTTGCATAATTTTGTATTGCTACCGATCTACTAAAAATCGGATTGTTTTGCATCTTTTAGATTTTACTTTCCTTATTATTGCTAGGGAACCAAATAGTTATGGTTGTGGAGACCCCAAGCTGGGCAGATCAATGGGGTTTAGGAAGAATTGGTGCAACTGAAGATGAGAATACTAAAAGCAACAGAGAAGTGAGAAATAGAAAATAAAATGTGTTGAACATTTATTTTGGTGGTGTATGGTTTGTAGTCTCCTAATTTTTTTTTTTAGAAAATGGAAAACATTTGACAAGTTTATTATGCAAATTGTTAGTTTATTATTCAAATTGTTGGATAAAAAAATGTTGCAAAACCATTAACGACAATGCTAAAAAAACGTTGCAAAAAAGTTAACAGCAACTGCTAAATTATGTTGCAAAAAAGTTGATGGCAACGGCTAAAAAACATTGTAGAAGTGGTAACGACAACATCAAAACCATTTTTTGCCATAGTCTTTTAACGTTGCAAAAAATAGCCTTTTGCGACGGTGAATAAACGTTGTTGTATCTATTCCCTCAACGGTAGCATCAACCCCCACAACACATGGTAAAACGCTGCAAATGAAACTGTTGCAAAAGCCCATTTTGGTATAGTGTTGGGGGTATTCTCACTCATCCTTTACCCTCATAGGGTTCTGGGGAGATTGAAGTTTCCTTTTGTTGTTTCTATTCAAGGGTTTTGGGCCTTAGGAACTACACCTTTCCCTTCGCCCATTTTCATCAAGGTTCCTTTTAAAGGGAAGAGAAGAATGCCTAGCGTGTCAGACTAAATTCCAAATCGTAGAATTTTTTATTCTCTTGGGAAAACAGTTTCCACTCCTAGATCTTTGTTCAATCCTCATCTTGATGAAAAGTTAGATTCAAGGATTCTTTTTATGGTTTCCTCTTTTGTTTCTTGGACATGAAGGTGTGCCTTTACTTATTTTAATCAATCTTGGGAGAAGTTAGCAAGAAAGATCACCCCAAGACAAATGGGAGAAACAAATTGATTTTCATCTAATGCGATCTATGGTATTACACCATGACCAACTATCAGAGTATGCCTCGTGAGCCTATGGTTTTGGTAAGGTCTTTCAGTCCTTGGAGAAGAAATGTGATACTCATTATAAGAAGCTATAAGATGTTGAGAATGAGAGAGCTAAATATAAAGACATGTGCAAAAGTGTCGAGACTTAGCTAATAATGATGCTATTCTATTAGTCAATATTAGAAGGCTCTCTAAAGATTTGGAGTGAGATAAATAAAATCACTAAGCTTATGCTCACAAGGTTGACCTCGAGTTTTCCAAACTTAAGGAAGAGTGCCTGTTGACAAAAATTGAATAGTCCGTTGTAGCTAGGGACCTTACTAGTGTGAGGAATGAAATGATCATTATTATCGTAGAGTTAAACCTTGTTAAAAGTAATGCTTGTTAAGCTAAACTTATTGAAGAGTCCATGAAGAAGGACATAATAAAGTTCTTGATATAATTAAGAGCTTTTATCCTAAGTGGAACATAGATTTTTTGGAGGTTCGTAAAGAAGATGCTGAAGACATGCTTAATTTGAAGTTCCTTCCTTAGCCTCTGGACAAATGAGTATCCCTTCTCAGCATATGGTCTCGTAGCTATTCTTTCATGCAGAATTGCTACTATTGTTGAGCATGCTAACCCTTCTAATCATGTTTCTCTTTAGGAGATATTTTCAAGTTATTTCATAGGATAGGTCTTTTTATAATCTTTTAGCCTCTAGTTGGTTCAAGGAATTTTTATTTACCTCGCTTCCTTATTTCGATGGTATTCCTTTTGTATCTTTCACCTCATTATTATTATTTTTTCACTCTATTTATTGGTTACTTACACCCTTTAAAATTTAAATTATTTTCTGCAGTATCATTTTTCACCACACATTCACACTATAAAATATCTTACACACAAACAAATAAAATTTCTTTACTTTTTAACTACACATTCTCCAAAAAATACTATTCAAAACTCTTTAATTTTTTAAACAATGGGTGACGAACATGGACTTATTTATTTAAGCTTGTATTACTTTATACATTTAATGTTTGATTATGCGTCGCACAAATGCATTTAATTATGTGACGTAACTTGCAAAATATCTTTGCATTTATTATTCATTACAAATGAAAATATAACAAAGGCTAGCAATTGTGACTTTTCTCATAGTTTTTGGTATACAAATATTTCACATGCGGTAATATACTCTTGTCATGCCATCATGCTTTTGAGCGGGTGTTTTCGGACTCATTCTTTAATATTTGACCTCACCCTCCATCAAAATTTTATTTGAGATGGAAAGAGTCTCACCTTTCATTAAATTTCAATTGAGGCAGAACGAGTGTCTCCTTTCACCACAGTTTCAAATGAGGTAGAAAGAGTTTCGCCTTTCATCTCCCTTAATATGACCTTTTTTCATGTCTATCTTGGGTTCAATAATTTTTGCATTTATGCTTCCTCTAGTACTTGTAAATTGATCTTTAATGACATGTAGGTTTTTCAACTTTCGGATTGTCGATCCTACGAGGACTATACTCTAGCACTTATTCAATTTTTCTTTAACCACTATTTGATGAAAGCGGATAAAAACTTGTAGGAATTGAATTTTAATATAAATACGCGAAAGTAATTGGATGCACACATGATTGGTTTAGAAATCAATCAATGCAAGACCTCATGGAAAAATAATTTTACCTATTGGTGACCTTTACATCTCAAACTAAGATTCACATCTCATGTAGTATTGGTCGAATTTTCCTATTGTATCTAACTTACCCCTCTAGAGTTCTCATTGAGCCTATTTAACTAATTCAATTTCATATCTCTATGCGAATCTAACTTATTTAAATGAGTTCTTTGTCCTAGGAATTCAATTATGACTGCAATAATTAATATATGTATCTTTTCTTGTTATACTACTTTATCGAATTTTACTTGTATGGTCTAAATCTTAAACTCATATCTTTATTCTTAAAAGATTTATGAAAACATCAAATTAGTAATCAAGTAATTTAATACATTCAATCCATAGTAAAATCAATACATGGAACAAAAAATCAAGAATCTTAATAAAAAAATATAATGGATCCCAATTGGGTTACATTATCTGCCCTAACAATAGATTTAGGTATTCATAATGAAAAAGGAAAATCATAGATCGTCATAGAATGCGTTACTGGATTTTGTATTAAAGATGTAGAAGAAAAAGTAGATCTTGCACCAAGGATTTCTTCATCTTCCAATTGATGCTCCATATGGTGAATTTCTCGATATTTTCCTCCTTTGAATTCCTCCTTTGATTCTCCAAAAGTGTTTTTCGCCTCTCAATGTGTGAAATCCTCTCAAAAGTGTGAGAAATTTGTATTTATAGGTGCCTCCCGTGTGTAGAAAGTATGGTTTTCGTGTGGACTAAAAAAGGGCCAAAATTGCACCTTAGTTCTTTCTGTAGACGGTGCCATGGCGCCTGGGATGCGGCGCCACCTCTCTCAAGTTCCTTGACGCCGCGGCATCCTGAACCTAGCGCTCTGACGCCAAGACTCATTTGTTTGGTGCCTTGAATGTGGCACTGCGATGCCTACACTCCGTTCCTCTTCTATTTTTTGTCGCCTTGGTGTTACTATTTCGGTGCCGATGCGCTACTCGTCCAACAATTGTACTTTGCCTCTTTGGTCCTATATCCACAATTTCTTTTCAATCCATGCCACAAACTTCAATTAATGAACTTTTTCGTGTCTTTCACAATCTTGATAATTCTATAAAACAACATTAATAAACACATTAAAAACGCTCAATACTCGTAAAATCTAGCTTACAATCAAGTTTAAATTAGCTTAAACTCGTGAGTAAGACACACTCATCACTTTCCTAAAAAAGGATTTTCAAGCATGTCATTGATTTCTTATTTTTAAGCATTTCATTGCTTTCTACCATCAATTTGGTATCAATCATTGAGGCCCTTGGGGTTACTTTCCTTAAAGTGCTAAGATAGCATTGGTGTGCAACCGCTTGGTAGCCTTTAATAGTGGCTATTCCTTTTAAGGTTTCAAATTTCATGCACAGGTAGAGAATGGACGTTATTACTTTCCTTAAGGGTAGGTTTCCCTATGATCCCGTTATACACAAATCGTCTATCCATGATTAGGAAGGCCATATGGCACTGAAATATAGTTGTCTCTATGCCTAACTCAACTATTTAAGTAATTTGGCTTCTTGGGATCACACTGTCACCAGTGAAGCATATAAAGGGCTCGGCTATTGGCACCCAAGTGTGATTTAATTGAATCTGGTCGAAAGCACTTCATAAAATATTTATAGAGCTACCATTATCCACCAACAATTGATTTAAGCCATTGTGAGCTACTATTGTTGATATTGCCAGTACACCATCATGGGGATACATGATTCTCTGTTCATCATCATTATTAAATGTAATTAAAGGAGATGCAATTTTAGAATTACCTCAAATTCAAAATTACTCTAGTGTGGGCTTTTTGGTTGTTCGGAAGTATTTTGTTTGGACGATCATTGTCTCTCTACCGATGTACAATATGGTATGTATATTTCTTACTAGAGGTCACTAGTGTGATATGTTTGTCAATGTTAATGACTCTACATATATTGGCCTTCCTCCTTGACCTCATCATCCAATACTTAGGTACAGAGAACCCTTCACAGATTCTCCCTTCCTGGCTTCATATGTTTATCATCTTTAGCACTTCATAGCATTCGTTTATATTGTGCTCCCTATGTTGACATATGGTCAATTTCATCCTCAATATTTTGATCATAATAAACAAGATTAATATTGTTTCAAACAATTTATTCTGAGTGATGATAGTTTAATGTTAAAATCAATCAAGCATTATATATCGAACTTGAAATGAAGATCAAAGTGGAAGATAAGCATTCAAGTCAAATCATTCAAGATGAGAGTTTAAAAGATAAATGCCATGAAAGATCAAGATATCAAGAGAGATCAAGATTAAGAACATAAGAGATGACATCAAAGGAAGATCAAGACAGGAAGTTCAAGAGCCAAACATGAAAGAAACTTTGAAGCAAAATCAAAGACTAGGCTTTCTAGATCATATGTAAAGGTGTAACACTTTGATCTTTAGTAATGAATGACAATAGCTCCAAAATCATTTTGTGCACGAAAAGTTAATTTCACTATCACTTGCATAAAATATTTTAATCAAAAGTCAGATTGATTTTTCAATAGCTCAAAAATCATTTTGTGCACAAGAAGTTATTTTCACTATCACTTGCATAAAATATTTTAATCAAAAGTTAAAGTGATTTTTCAAATTCATACTTGAACTTAGATCACAATTCCCAAAAAAGACTGTCGGATTTTTTAGCCGTTCTAATTTCTGATGCACAGTGGCTAATTTGGTCGTCTAGTTCACAAGCGGACGTCTAGATAGGTCGTCAGATTGGACAGAATTTTTTTTTTTTCATTTTGATTGCTATAAATACCACTTCTTCATATTGAAAACTTTGATTGATTGAACCAAATTTGTAAAATTGTCATCCATCAAAGTTTCTCATTTCTCTCTTAGTACTTAATTTATTTCAACCATTCATTAAAAGAGAGATATTTCTTGAGAAATTTTTTTGAACTTACATTGCATTTATTTCATCTTTATCTTCCCATTGAAAACTTTGATTGATTGAATCTCATTTGTAAAATTATCATCTTTATCAAAGTTTCTTATTTCTCTCTTAGTATATAATTTATTACAATCATTCTTTAAATAAAGATATTTGTTGGGAAGATATTTTTTTTTGGAACTTACATTGCAATTATTTCTTCATAATCTTTTCATTGAAATACTTTGATTGATTGAATCTAAATTTTAATCATCATATTCATCAAAGTTTTTTATCTAACACTTGAGCTATCATTTATTACTATTCATTGAAGTGTTAGCCTCCCTAAGTACTTAATTTGTTTTGTATTATTTATCAAGAGAGGATTTATTGTAAAATCACTTTGAAAAATTTTGGGTCATATTGAGGTCTCGCAAAGCTCAAAAGGTGGGTCATATTGAAATCTTGAAAAACTCAATAGTGTGGGTTGTGTTGAGGTCCCGTAAAGGTCAACATTGTATAAGGATTGATGCTCATTGTTCGTAAGTCACCGAAAGCGTTGTATAGGGTTGGTTTGCACCATATGTCAATCAATATAGTGAAAAGGCCTTGCTTCTACCAGAGAGCTTGGTAACTGGGAATGTAAATGATTTCCATTCTTCAACCCAAACCTTTTCCTTTCCTACCTTAGTTCAATGAAGCGAGATGAAGACTGACTAGCCCGACTCATCCCCTTTCCTTTTCAGAATTCCATCCCTTTCTGGGGGGTAATTAATTACTAATTAAAAGAGTCAAACCTTCTTTTGCATTATTGCTACTTCATCAATCTTATTGATTAGTGTACCCATTGTATTTGCCATCGTCGAGTATAGTATAGCAGAGAAGGAAGGGTTCACCAGTTCCTTCTTCCCATCCTATCAAATTCAGAGAAACCCCAAGATTAATAAAAATGGGCAATCCTGAGCCAAATCAAGTTCAACCAAGTATTTTGAAAATTTCAAGTGGATGAATAAGTAAACAATTGAATTGGGTTGTTTTTCGAGTTGTCAAAGATTTGAACAATGAAAATAGATGGCGAGTGCCTGATCAATTCCTTGGATCAAACCTCCACGGTTATATCATTTCCATTCTCTCTCTTTTATTTACCGCTTTTATATTGTGCTCATTACTTGTTCTTAATTGACTTCGTGTTTGTGTGTATTTGTGCATATTTATCTAATTGTTTCATTTGCTATCACATTAGTTTAAATCTAGAATTAGTTTTTCAAGAAGTCTTGAAAATCAATTCACGCCCTCTTAATTAACTATTCTTGGACTTTCAATTGGTATCAAAAGTAAGGTGTTCATCCTTAAAGATTTCACAACTTGTGTAACGGCTAACCACTATCTTCAAAATCTTGAGGGACATTCTACAAATCGTCCTCAGTTCTTTGATGGTACAAATTATAATTGTTGGAAAACTAGAATGATAATTTATGTTCAATCAATATATTATAATTTTTGGAAAGTTACTGAATTCGGTCCTGATTATTGAAATGGAAGGTAATCGAATCAAATATTTTCAAAACCTCGGGAAGAATATGATGAAGAAGATAAAAAAAATTATCATTGAATGCTAGAGCCCAAAACATGCTTTATTGTGCCTTAAATAGAAATGAATTTAATCGTATTAGCAGATTTGATTCCGTATATGATATTTGGCATGCATTAGAAGTCACTCATATTGGTACTAACAAAGTGAAAGAAACTAAGATAAATCTCTTAGTTAAAGATTTCAAAAATTTCTTTATGAAGCAAAATTAATCTATTATTGATATGATTACTCACTTCACCTATATTGTTAATGGCCTTAAAGGCTTTGATCGAAAATTTACTAACAATGAACTTGTGAGTAAAATGCTTAGGTCTCTGTCAAATAATTAGCGCTCGTTTAGAACGTTGATAGAAAATACCAAAGATATCAACACATTAATTAGAAGAGCCCGATGGAACATTGATAATATATGAGCTAAATAGCACCGAAACAAAGGAGAAAACAATGAAAAGCAAAGAATAGGAAAGGCACCAAATTGCTTTAAAATATGTAGTTGTTGAAGGCACTTCAAACGAAAGTATAAATGATGAAGAACTAGATTCTTCTTATTAAGAAATGGAAAAGTTTTCACAACAATTGTCGAATCAAAAACGAAGAAAAAAAGGGTGAAGAGAAGAGTAGATTTATCAAAAAGAATGCACTCAAAGTAACATATGATGAAAATGACGATGATGATTGCGAAGAAACTGATGATCACAAAGAAGTTGGCAACATGTGCTTTATGGCCACTGAAAGTGAGGTAAATACAAATGACAATTTTTTATATGATGAATTATCTATCTCATATGATGAACTTCTTGATGAATTTGAAAAACTTGCTCTCAAAAGAAAAATTTTTCATTAGAAAAAGAGGTAAAGAAACTTTTGGAAGCCCAAAATGGCTTTGAAAAAGAAAAAGTCAATTACGATTCTTTAATTAAGAAGAATTCATCTTTACAAGAAAATATTTTAGATTTGACTTAAATTGTTCACAAATTCACTCAAGGCAAGAAAAATTTCGATTTAATGATTGGTGAAAAAAATGTGTTTTTGATAAAGGAGGAATTGGCTACAAACCATTTTTAAAACAAAATTCTTTTGAAAATTTCTTTGTTAAAGCATCTACTTCCCATATTCCAAATGTTATATGTGACTTCTCTAATAAAAATGGACATGTATCTTTTAACTGTTCAATTAAAAAGAGGTTACACTTTGAAAACAATCAAAAGATGATTCGAAAGTTGACTGACACTAACTATCAAGGACTCAAAGTTATATGGGTACCAAAGAACAAAAACTAAATTATTTTGTAGGTACCAAGGAAAATAAAGAGCAAATTCGTCTTTTGATAGTGGATGTTTGAGCAAATGACCGGGAAACAAGTTCTATTCTCAAAAAGAAATAATTAATTTCAAAATGAAAGAATTGAAGCTAGTGGACACCTCAAGTGTTCATCAATCAAATTGGATGGTCAAAGTATATTCGTGAACATAACAAAATATTGATGTATGATCGAATTCCTTTTACTTAACCGCTAGTTGTTAATATGTGCTTATATGCTATACTTTAACTTAATCGTAATGAATAGTACATTTGTACCAAAAAGATTTTTAGATATCTAAATGGTACTAAGACATGAGGTCTTTAGCATCCAAAGGCACTCACTTTGATTTGTTAACTATACAGAAAATCAAGTGGTCAATAGTTTTACTAAGTCTCTTGCTCTTAATAGACTTTCACATATTCGAAGAGGTTTGAAAATTCTAGATGAATTTGAAATATGTGACTAATATGTTTATATGTTAATTTGTTGATAAAACTATTTCTTTATGCATTTACGATAATAAAATTCAAACTTTTATTTAAAATGTAGAAATGGACATCCAGATTCCATCGTCCGGATCTACAAAAAGTTGGAACTTTCCTATGTGGACATATGGATCTTTCAAAAGGACATCCGATTGAGTATAAATCAAGTTTTATGTATTTTAAATATGCTATGATATGTAATATGTTCTTTTATGTTTTGATATCAGTTGTTCAATTTTATTGACGAGCTTCAAAAAGAAGGATGGTGGTCATGATACTTTTGAAAATAATGTTAAAAGAAAAATCATTGAAATTATTGGTAATCACCCCTCTCATTTTATTGAAAAATGTTCTTTTAATAGATAATATTAAACATAATCTATTTAGTTTTTAGTCAATTGTGTGATAAATGTTATCATAACAAATTTGATTATTACATGCCTTATTGAGGATACTATATCAAAAGAGATGATGTTTGTAGAAAGCGAAACAATGATGTTTACGTCATAAAGATTGAGTTTGAAAGTAAAGAAAAGTGTTTATCAAATTTAAAATTTACTTGATCGAAGATTAGGTCATGTTTGGATGGACCTACTTTCAAATTTTTTCAAAAATTGTTTTGTTAAAGGTGGCTATTTGAAATTTGAGAAAGAGAAAATTTATGATGCATGTCAATTTGGAAAACAAGTGAAGAGTTCTTTCTAACTTAAGCAATACTCTTTGACTGCAAAACATGTTCAATTTCTTCACATAGATCATTTTGGATCATCTAGAATCATAAGCTCAAATGGTAAGTATTATACTTTCATCATGACTTTTCTAGATTCACTTGAGTCCTATCTTTCAACCTAAAGCATGAAACTTTGAATCATTTAAAAGAGTTCAAAATGAAAGTGATACACTATTATATGTTTGAAGTGATCATGATGGAGAATTTGATAATATGATTTTGGTGATTTTTGCAAATTGATGGCTATTTCTTGGCTCCTAGAACTCCTAAAAAATGGTGTTATAGAAAGGAAGAAACGCACATCGCAATAAATGACTAGGATTATGCTAAATGAAAATAATTTACATAAAATTGATTGGTAGCAAATGCATTATCTTAAACACTATAGAAAATTCGGGAATTATCAAAGAATTTGAAGTATGTGGCCAAATTAAATTCATACTAAATGTCTTAATTCTATGTGCATAATTGGTTGGTATTTATATAAATTTCATCCAAATTATTATACTTTCGTCATTTCATCACTCGTGTTTTGATTGATATTTTTACTATAAAGTGATGATTATCCTCTTATTTAAACTTGCATATATTTGACATCTTGTGCTTAGTTGAGGGGGAATATATTATTCTTTTATTGTTGATTTAAAGCGTTGACCCTATATGATATACTCTCCATCTCATATGTTCTATACTTTTTTGTTTATTCTAAAAGTAAAAATTGAGTGAGATAGATTTGAAAAGCATTGAAATGGGAAAATCTTTTATTGTTTCCTATGGTCGTATTTTTTTATCATAAATGTTATATCTTCTTGCCTATGCCAAAAGGGAAAAATGAAGTGAGATGATTATGCATGCTTTGAATTGAAAATATAATATGTTTAGAATAAATGAACATGGGAGAAAGAATGAATGTACGCTTTGAATATATGGTTATTAATTTGTAAAAGATAGGGAGAATATAAATTACATGATAAATTTATAATGTATATTCCTTTGATATAAATTGTTTAATCTTACCTTGAAAGTCATCTTGTCTGTCATTATTAAAAAGGGAGAAATTTTTGACATATGGTCGACTTCATCATCAATGTTTTGATCATAACAAACAAGATAATATTGTTTATAACAATTTATTTTGAGTGATGATAGTTCAATGTTAAAATCAATCAAACATTAAATATCGGACATGAAATGAAGATTAAAGTAGAAGTTAAGCATTCAAATCAAATTATTCGGGACGAGAGCTTAAAAGATAAATGCCATAAAAGATGAAGATATCAAGAAAGATGAGAATCAAGAGCATGAGAGACAACATCAAATAAAGATCAAGATAGGAAGTTTAAGAGCCAAACATGCAAAAAACTTCGAAACAAGATCAAAGACTAGGCCCTCTAGATCATATGTAAAGGTATAACATTTTGATCTTTAGTAATGAATCACAATAGCTCAAAAATCATTTCGTGCACGAAAAGTTATTTTCATGATCATTTGCATAATTTTTATTAATCAAAAGTAAGATTGATTTTTCAATAGCTAAAAAATCATTCACGAAAAGTGATTTTCCCTATCACTTGCATAAAATATTTTAATCAAAATAAGACTAAGTCATACTTAAACTTAGATCACAATTTTTAAAAAAAGTTAACGATTAGATTTATTAACCGTTCTGATTTCTAGCGCACACCAGCTAATTTGGTCGTTCTGTTCACAAAATGACGTCTGAATGGGTCATCTGGTTGGGTAGAACTTTTCCATTTTGATTGCTGTAAATACCACTTCACTTTCATTCATCACATCTACTATGATCCTTGTGAAATATGTTTGTGAAAAATCTTCTTTGAGCTTACATTTTATTTTGATTTCATTAATTTTTTCATACGAAAAACTTTGGTTGTTGAATCAAACTGCTTGAATCAATTTCTCTCATCAAAGTTTTTCATCTCTTTTTATTCTTAACTTATTTATATCAATCTTAAAAGATAGATATATTTTTGAAGACTATCTTTGCACTTATATTGCATAAATCTTTCTACTTTGATTGATTGAACCAAATTTGTGAAATTATCATCCGTAGAGTTTCTAATTTCTCTCTTACTACTTAATTTATTTCAATCATTCATTAAAAGAGAGATATTTCTTGAGTAATTTTTTTGAACTTGCAGTGTATTTTTTCTTTTTTATCTTCTCATTGAAAATTTTGATTGATTGAATTAAATTTGTAAAATTATCATATTTATCAAAGTTTCCCATTTTTCCTCCTAGAATTTAATTTATTACAATCATTAATTAAAAGAGTGATATTTCTTGAAAATATTTTTTTTAACTTACATTTCATTTACTTCTTCATAATCTTTTCATTGAAATACTTTGATTGATTGCATATAACTTTTAATTATTATATTCATCAAAGTTTTTCATCTAATACTTGAGCTATAATTTATTACTATTCATTGAAGTGTTAGCTTCATTTAGCACTTAATTTGTTTTGTATTATTTATCAAGAGAGGATTTTATTGTAAAATCACTTTGGTAAAGTGTGGACCATATTGAGGTCCTATAAAGCTCAATAATGTGGATCATGTTGAGGTACCGTAAAGCTCAACATTGTATAAGGATCGATGGTCCTTATTTGTAAGTCACCGAAAGCGTTTAAAGGGTTAGATTGCACCAAAAGTCAATCAATATAGTGAAAAGGCATTACTCGTGTCGGAGAGCTTGGTAACTGAAGATGTAGATCATTGCCTTAGATCAAACCTCTACAATTATATCGTTTGCACACACACACACACACACACACACACTCTCTCTCTCTCTCTCTCTTATTTGCTGCTTTAATATTGTGCTTATTGCTTGTTCTTATTTGACTTCGTATTTGTATGTATTTGTGCATGTTTATCTAATTGTTTCATTTGCGATCACATTGTTTTAAATCTATAATTAATTTTCCAAGAAGTCTTGAATCCTCTTGGTTAGCTATTTTTGGGCTTTTAACCCCGGTACGATGAATTTTGCAAAATTTTATCTTTTTCTCTTCAGGAATGGATGTACTTTGCCTGCAATTGTAGAGGGACTAGAAAGATCACATGAACTTAGCTTTTGGATTTGACAAAGTGTAAGTATTGTTACTTTGATAGTCTTTACAAAGTGTAAGTATTGTTACTTTAATAGTCTTTTCTCGGTACATATATTGAGGCTTTCACCTTGAGAGTTCGGCCTTAATCTATTTTCTTTTAGTTTTCAAGGTATCCTCTATTTGGATTTTGGTTTGTATTATGCCTACCAGCTAATGATAGAGTGTAAGGTTTTTGTTGCAGACATCCCACCAAAAAGGAAGTTTCCATTAACAAACCATTATTCAAGGCATCCCTAGGCTTCTCATCCGAGATGGTTTAGTAAGCGATTAACTAAGTACAAAATTGGGTGAAATAGATTTTAAGAGATTTTCATTCCTCGGACCTGATGTTATAACCTTAGCAGATGTCTGTGCTATTCTACTTCTTATGAACGTTCCAAGAAAGCCCGCTTCCAATGTGGCCTTCTTCTAATTGAGCTTAACCACAATTTGTTGTACCATTGCTTAGCAGGTGCATCCAATGTCAGATGAAAACTCTGATATTTAAGTGCAGAGATCACATTTTTTAGCCTCATCCACGTCATGTTGAATTTTATTCCTCCTGGGATGATACATGTAACTCATCATGTATTACATATCAACGATCCCATATAGTTGCGGGATTTCACTGAACAAATTTTTAGCATCATTGTTGAGTAATAATTTATTTAATTTAAATTTATTAGTTATTTTTAGATTCAAAGTTTTTTTTCTTCATTTGTTTTAGGCTATTTATTGAACAAACCAAGTCTCTTGTTTTACTCCTTTTAGGAAATTACAATTTATGCAAAATTTTGACGAAATTGAGTTTCTTTCGATAAATCCCAAAATCGAAATAACTTTAGATAACGAATAAAAGAGTAGTGACAAGTGAGAGAAATGACATAAAATCAACATCCAAATTAGGTTAATAACCACTTACCACTACTTTAGCCAGATCAGTCAAGGGCAGTAGCAAATCAAAGAGAAGCTTTAGTGAGGGACTATGTCAATCCCATTTCATCTCATTTGCAACCAGCTATCTTATATCCACCTTTTGAACAACCAACTTCTATAATAAACCTGACGTCATCAACTTATTCAAAATCGTCAAGACATTAGGTTCTCTAGGAGATTAACAAAAAGTCCTTACAAGTATATCCAGGCCTTCTTAATGCTTTGCAATATGATCAGCCATGAGGGCATATTTGTGGATGCCTTTCGACTACGTCTATTTCCTCGCACGTTAAAGGAGGGCCCACGGGAATGGTTAAATTCATTAATTCCTGGAAGCATCGTTTTTTCGAATGACTTGTTATAAAAGTTCATGTCAAAATTGTTCCTGCCATCACAAGTCCATTTGAAGTCTATATTTTCAAGTAGAAGGACCTCAAGAGCTATCCAGAAGCATGAGAAAGATTCAAAGATTACTTCAAGAAGTGCCCCACTTGGAACATTCCTAAAGAATAAAAAATTTACATATTCTACTTAGGCCTAAGACTTGAATTTCAACATCGCAGATGCCTTAGCAAGAGGGTCAATATTAGATATTCATTTGGATAATGCCCTCGACTTGTTTGAAAGAATTGCAAAAAATCAGTCCATGTGGCCAATAGATACGGAAGTGCGAACGAAGACAGCAAGAGTACAAAACATTGACATTACTACTTCATTAGTGGCCCAAATGAAAGTATTAACAAAGAAATTAGATAGCCTTACTTAGAATATGAACATGGTATACTAGCCGAAACTAGTTTGTGAAGGGTGCGAAGTAGATCATATTACAGTAATATGTCATTTAACCCCCACACATGTAATCTAGCTTGAGGAGGTTAGTTATATGTAGAACTTTCAAAGGTAATAGAACAACTCTTATTCCAACACATATAATCCAAGGGTAACAGAATCATCCAAATTTCTCATGGGCTCATAATCAAGGTCAAAAGGAAAATTTTCAAACAAAACCATCCGGATTCTAACAATTAAGAAAGCCATAAGTTAAAGATTTATTGGGACAGTACATGGCGAAGACTGAAAACTATTCTTCAAAACCAAAATGGTGCAATAAAAATTTTGAAAACTCAGTTGGGTCATAAGGAAGCTGCATTAGCAAGTAAAACATAAGATACCTGCCAAGTGACACAGAAAAGAATCCAAGGGTACAGGTATTAACGGTTGAAGTTGTGAATTATGCAATTATTGAGGCACCATCAATCAAGCATGCTACCTTTATTTGACCTCATGTGCTGCCTATTTCATTTTCACAAAGGCTTCGAAGACAACCTAAAGAAAAACAAGTTCAAGCCATCACAACAAGAAATGGAGTTCAGCTGCCAGAAATTTGAGTGAAAAAGAAATGGATCAAAGAGAATCAAGTAACAACCACTAGTGAGGAAAAAGTGGATCAATCTAAAGATTCATCAAGTGTTAATTAGGAAGAACAGTTAAACAAACCACAAGTTTAGGCAACCATTCCTATATTTACTTCATAACTTTTATTAATGATTTCACACGAGATCGATATATTTACCTAATTAATGATAAATCCTACGCACTTAAAAAATTCAAAATTTTCAAAATAGAAGTAGAAAAAAATGTGAAAAAAGTATCAGAATTGTAAAATCTGACCGTAGTGATGAGTACAATGGCAATTATGACGAGTCTGGTCAGAATACGGGTGATTTTGCTAAAGTTTTTATAAGATTGTAAAATAGTGCCTCAATACACGATGCCAAGGACACTTGAGTAGAATGGCATTTCTCAAAGATGCAATTGGACTCTGAAAGATATGGTGAGGAGCTGATGAGTAAAACAAGTTTGCTATTCATCTTTGGGGTGAAGCCTTGAAAATTTCTCTGTATATTTTGAATAGAGATCGAAATAAAGCTATTGTAAAGACATCTTTTGAATTGAAGACAGGATGTAAGCTAAGTTTGGCTCATTTCAAAGTTTGGGGATGTCTAGCTAAGGTTAGGATCTATAATCCTTTTGAAAAGAAATTAAACCCAAAATTCACTCCTGGTTGCTTTATTGGGTATCCAGTGCACTAGAATTGTTTAGTCTATACTGCTAAAACTTTAGAGATTGATTTTGGTGATAGTGGGAGTTCTGCATTGAAAGAACTTTTTGTTGAATCAAATCAAGTTATTGTTCCATTTTTATTATACGGGAAAGAGTTGGTTCTCAACCAGTGGAAAATGTTAATGAAGAATTGAAGAACCAAGAGGAACTTCCTCTTTTAACAATAATTGAGTCAGATTCTAAGCCACAAGTTAGAATATTGCAAAAGGAAAGAAGATCCGCATTGCCTATTGACTACATTACATATTTGTTGAAGAGTGATTTTAATATTGGGTATATTGTTAATCCCATTAATTATAATAAAGCATTGACAAGTCCTGAGTCAGATAAATGGATAAATGCTATGGAAAATGAAATGAATTCTATGAAACAAAATAAAGTTTGGTAACTTGGCGAACTTACTTCAGATGCTAAAGATATAGATAACAAGTGATTCTTCAAAAGCAAGTTGGATTCACAAGGGAATATTGAACGGAACAAGGTAAGATTGATTGCAAAAAGATTCACTCGGCTAGAGGGCAATGACATAATGAAACCTTCTCACCTGTTTCGTCCAAAGATTCTTTTTGAATTATCATGGCACTTGGGGCATACTTTAATTTGGAGTTTCATCAAATGGATGTTAAGACGGTCATTCTGAATGGAGATCTTTTAGAAAAGGTTTATATGAGGCAACCTAAAGGTTTTATTGTGAAGAGAAAAGAAACTTGGTGTGCAATTTAAACAAATCCTTATATGGCCTCAAGTAAGCATCACAACAGTGGTATTTAAAGTTTACGAGGTTGTAACTGCTCTTAGTTTTGTTAAAATACAGTTGATCAATGCATTTAGCTCACAACCAGTAGGAGAAATTTTATTTTTCTTGTCCTGCATGTGGATGACATTTTGGTTGCTAGTAGTGACTGGGATTGCTTCATGAGGTAAAGAAAATTTTATCTACTAATTTAAGATGAAAGATCCTAGAGAAGCTTTTTACATGCTTGGCATTGAAATGCATTGTGATAGAAATCGTGCCTTGTTGGAATTTTCTTAGAGGACTTATATACATCGTGTTCTAGAAAGGTTCAATATGCAGAATTATGCACCTGGTGATGTACCTATCATAAAATATGATAAGTTTAACAAAGCTCAATGCCCAAGAAATGGGCTAGAAAGGGAATCTATGAAGATGATACCATATGCCAGTTCTGTGGGGAGCTTGATGTATACTCAAGTCTACACTAGACTGGATACAGCCTATGCAATCAGTGTTCTTAGTAGGTTTTAGTCGAATCCAGAGCAATAGTATTGGAAAGTAGCTAAGAAAGTTATGAGACACTTGAAGAAAACTGAAAATTAAATGCTTATTTTCCAACATTCAAATCACCTTAAGATGGTAGGCTACTCAGATTCTGATTTTGTTGGATGTCAAGATGATTTGAAATTAACCTCAAGTTATATTTTAATGTTAGCTGGTGGTGCTATCTCTTGGAAAAGTGTTAAGCAGACTTTAGTGGTACATTCTACTATGCAGGTTGAATTTGTGGCATGTTTTGGGGATACAGTTTAAGCCATTTGGTTAAGAAATCTCATTTCTGGGTTGAAAGTTGTTGATTGGTTGAAAGTTGTTGATTTAATCTTGAAGCCAATCACTATTTATTGTGATAATAGCGCAGCACTGTTCTTTTCATGGAATAATAAAAGTTTTGGTAGGTTAAATCACATTGACATCAAATATCTAGTAGTTAGAGATAGAGTTAAGGAAGGGTAGGCAAAATAGAGCATATCAATACAGAAACAATGATTGCAGATCATTTGGCTAAGGGACTTGCTCCAAAAGTTTTGAAGACATATGTTGCTCATATGGGTATTGTAGAAACCTTTGATATCTTTTGTTAGTAGGAGTTAATTAAAAAAAAAAAAACACTATGTTTTGGCTTGATCTCTCTATGGGGTACATAGGCAATCTATATATTTTTCGAGCACAGTCTCTTCCAATAATAAAATATATTGTTCCCTATCCATAAATTATTTTGAGCGTGCATTTGGCTTATATCTTTTTATTATGACCTCGAGATATAATAGGTAAAGATATAAGATGAGTCTTTTTAGAGATATGTGGCTTCATTTTGATTTGAAGCATTATGAAGACCAAGATGAATTAGCATAGTTTTTTTTTTGTCACATTTAGTACTATGTTCATAATACATGCTACCATATTGGTTGGATGATGGGGATCCATGTCAATAATGATGTTGGGGTTGGCATTTATAGCTACGGAGTGATTTTAAATCATTTGAATGGTGTAACGATTTTCATGTTCGATGTTGACATTCTTGTAGGACCAGATTATATTGTGTAAGATGTTATTATTGGAGTTATACTGTGTGGCCACCTATGTAGTCTAATTCGGGAGGCAAAAGTTTTGCTTTATTATAGCAATCAAATATTTGGCCAAGTGGGAGAATGTTAGAATAATTCTAACTATGGGCTTCCCATTTGATTACAAATTTTACTGGTTGATATATGATTTATAATGATAATGTAATTAAGTCCAATATGTTAAATGATCACTTGGGCCATTTTACATCTTACGGGTTATATTTTATATAATGTGGTAATTTAAGTATGTGGGCCGGAAATATGTAAACCCTAATTAGGGTTAAAGTCGTTAATGGGACAGCTCAATAAATTTTTATATAAAAGCTATGTCCCCTCTCTTCTCTATATTGTTTTATTGGCTTGTCCCATTGATGGCTAATATTTTGTGAGGAGTAAAGAGGGAAACATCTAGTTAATAATATTCATATCCAAAATGTCTTCCACATGTATGAATCTTAAGCTGTTACTTTTTGAATTGTGATTCTTGTTTGTTAGCATGATTATTGTTAAATTTAACAGTATCAATAAAAGGAGAATCGGTAGTAAGCTATATGAATTTTATCATGGTGTTGTGTAGTGTCAAAAGCACCCACATGAAGGGAAAACAACATAACTTTAGGACAGCAACTTTGACGTGACATCCAAATGCTTGCTTTAACTGTATACTTATGTTTATGTTAAATTTTAATTTAGTATGCCAATTGATAATTGACACACAAATCATTCATTTTTTTTTCCAAACAATCTAAAATCGTGCTATGTAATTTTTGTGTAAATAAACTTTCTCTAACATTTTACGCATTGAAAATATGATTTACACTTCAAACCTCCATAATTTAGAAAACGATATGACATCCACAAATGTAAAATGTAAACTTCTGAGTTTACTTATAGAAATATGGATCTATTAAATGAGTTAAGGAGGACTGCATGTTAATAGAGAGTCGTTTGCATATACGGCCTATAATTCCGTGTCACAATAAAAAGTTGGACTTTGCTAAATCTGTAAAGATAACATAATAAGGTGTGCGAATGGACCCGCTAGATGAAATAATTACGGAAAAGGAAAGTTTCGCAGCCCTTTTGTTGGTTCGGATTTCTGGGATGGAGTGTGCATTTAACTCTTAAATATTTCCCAATGAAGGAACATACTAAGATGTGATCTTCTTGCACACGTGTACTCAATGGCAAATTTGGCATGTTTTTATCTTGGTCATAAGTGTCGTGTTTGAGTATTTGAACTTATAAGAAAAGTTAATAGTGTCTCTTAGTATATCTCACTTTACTTCCCTAAAGCATTAGGGGTTGACATTTCAGGTTATACTTTATTTTAAAACAAAAATACTTGATGATGCCAGGGTTCTAAGTCATTTTCTTTAGTACGTGATGATGCTAAAATTTAGTGTTAATAAAAGAGTACATCCCTCGAAGCAATGGCATATTCTACTTGTATAATGACAAACTGATGATGGCACGTGTCTGAGAAGTTGACAATGTTGATAGAGAAGGAAGAATTGTAATCACTAATCAAAGAATATATTCCTGGTTGGTTAAATGAAATCCTTATTATTTCTTTATGCTTGAATCCTAGTAAATGAAATCACTAATCACCAATTAAGTGTTGGTGTTTACTGCTCTAAAGATTTGAGTATTTCCACCATGAAAAGAATTATTATATGCACTAATAATCGGATTAAAAATAATACAACAGCAGTATGATTTCAAATTTCATAAGCTTCTAATTTTCTTCAAATTTCTAATTTATGTGTGATTTAATTATTTTCAGTTTTATTACATTTTAATTTTAGATGCAAATATGTAATGAATGATATTGTATAGATATTGAAATAATTGTCAATTGTACAAGGCAGATGTGTGAGCGTGTTAAAACTATTTAATAGAAGTTCAATGCTTGAGAAAAAGTTCGTAGGCTCAAGAAGAACAATAAATGTTACTTGTGTGGAATGGACATGAATAGGGATGGCAATGGGGCAGGTCGGAGTCGGGGCAACCTCCTCGCCCCTCGTCCAACCGAGTAATTTTTTGCCCCGCACCTATCTCGGTACCCGTTTAAGGCGGGATGGGATAAGGCAAGTAAGGGCACGAGTTGGGGTTTTGCTGCCCTTTGAATATATATTTTTTATAATTCATTTTATTACCCTTATTCATTAAAATGAGACAATAATATATTTATTAATTTTTAAAATTTATTTTTAAAAGTTAAATTATTCAAATATATTTGGTAAATTAAGATTTTTATTGTTTGTCATATTTCTTAGATAATCTTAGTTATCATCTTCTATTAGAATTAATTATAAATTTGGTCATTATTGTTGAAAAATAAACTTAATTTGGGTCATTTTATCTATGTCAGCTTGTTACATTGTAGTTAGAGGAAATTACATAAAACCAGGCATTTAAAAGTTCAAATTCAAAGTTTAAGGATAAAATTTATCTATGCAAACATCAGATATTATATATAGTTAATTCAACCAATTCAATTAAAAACCCTAATCAATTCCCCAAATCAATCTCGTCACTTCCTTTCTCATTCATTTCTCTCCATTTCTCTCTCCACTTGACCACAACTCTAGCGCCACCGACCACTTTCCGGCCACCTTGGCCATAGGACCCAGCCACCAATAGACTCACCTCATTGCCCTCTACAACCTCCACCCAACCACCGGCCACCAACTCATCGGAATTTGCCAAAAATCGCGGCCAAAGTTCTGAACTGTCGCATTCTATTTCAGCCGGATTCTCCTATTCCGGTGACACCCATGGTCGTGGACCACTGCCGGCCAATAGTCCACATCCAGGCGATCCCAAACATGGTCACAATTCATCCCATAAGCCACCCAATCGATCGAAATTGCAGATCTCCTGTCCACCTGCGCTGTCCCCCGAAACGCAGCCTTTTTCGTCCAATTCCGATGGCTCCGGCGACACCCATGGTCGCGGACCACTGCCGGCCAATAGCCCTTGCCTAGACGATCACAACCATGCTTTTAATTCATCCTGCAATGCCCCCAATCGATCGAAATTTAGCTTTAAAGTTCCACCTCTCTAAAATCGATCCTTCCTCTCTCGTCTCTCACTGTAAAATCTGAGGCAAAATTCGACGATGAAGAAGCTGCTTCGGTCGATGCTACTGGAATCGGAAGCTGTTGAGAGTTCATTGCAGCGTCGCGGATTTTGGTGGAATCGGAGGTTGATGGTGGTGGTGCTAGCAGATGAGAGTTCATTGCTGGAATCGGAGGCTGATGGCAACGTTGGCATGGTGTGCATGGTTGCGCCGCAGATCTCAACAACAATGGTATAAGGCTGCGGTCGTGGTTGAGTGTGCGTGGGTGTTGTGGTTACGCCGCAGATCGCAACGGCAATGGCGTGGTTGCGGTTGTGTGTGTGCGTGGTGTGGTGTGGGTGTGTGTGTACGAGTGGGTGAGTGTTCGCGACAGCGATGGCGTGGTGTTGGCAGTGTGCACCGACGGCATTTCTCCATGGCACTGCAGATCTGGTTGGGTGCTGTGGGTGGTTGTTGGTGGTAGTGGCGATAGTGGTGGTTGTTGGAAGTTGGAACAAGATACTGGTGGTGATGGTGGTGACGGTAGACGATGGTGATGGTAGTGGTGCAGGTGGTGGTGTTGTGATTTTGGGGACGGTCACAAGGCGAGGGTGGTTGCAAGTGGCGGTGGTGGATCTGTGGGTGGTGGTGTGTGCTGTCACGACGGGGTAGGGTGGGATAAACTGTGACCATAAAATTTGTGACTATTCCACTATGACCTTAAAATTCGATAATATGTGACTAAAAAATAATTTGGGACCAACAAATTAGTAAATATGTGACCGATGGATAAATTGTGACCTATAATTTTTTTTATTTGTGACCAACGAAACAATCTGTAACCTGTAGAATTTTTTATTTGTGACCTCGACATAATATGTGACCAATTAATTTTATAATATGTGACCAATAAAATCATTTGTGACCTATAATTGTGTATCTGTGACCATTAGTTGTGCAACTATGATCTTATTATATTTAAATAATAAATATATTTAATTAATTAATCAACACTTGAGTTCTGCATTTTTAAACTTGAGACTTGAGAATTGAATTGTATCATACTTGACACCTGATTTTTGAACTTTTACCTTGTAGTTAAGTGACTCCATAAGCCCGTATCCAGATTAGTCCATATTCTAGAATAAGTAATGATCTAGAATAATCCACTAACTACAAATATCTTGCATTAGAGAGTATTTAGTAGATGGAAGACACATTTATGTTGATAGTTAAGTAGTATGTAAAAGAGTCTATTGAGCACTATAAATAGAGGTGCTCCCTTGTCATTTGTGACGAGCCAATTTAGGGATGATAAAATACAAGTTCATTCTCTAGCCTCTTCAACCTCTTAAAGATTCTTCTAAAGTCCTAAACAAAGTAGTCATCTTCCTAAGAAATTGGCATCAATGCACGAGATCCTTAAAAGGAAATTTCAAACGGTATGGTTCCAAATTCCATCACTTGACAAGGAAAACTACGACATATGGAGTACCAAAATGAAGGCATTGCTCAGGTCACAAGACCTATGGGAGATCGTAGAGAAAGAGTACAATGAACCAAATGATGATGCTACTATACCTCGAGGACAAAGAGATGCCGTGAATGATTTAAGAAAGAAAGAAAAGAAAGCTTTATATCTCATCTATCAATCACTTAATGACAATGGATTTGAGAAAATTTCAAATATGAGCACCTCCAAAGAAGCTTGGGATAAACTTCAAACTTCCTATGAAAGTCAAGAAGGTTTGTCTTCAAACTTTAAGAGGTGAGTTCAAATCACTACAAATGAATTCCAAATCTATTTCCAAATATTTCTCAAATCTGTTTGTATTATAATATAAACATTCAAAACATTAAAAATTAATTTTGAATTTCATATTGTAAAATTTTCCTTGTTTTTGAAAACTTAATTTTGAAAATAACATACCAAACACATTGAGTATTTTAGAAAAGTGAAAACTGAAAATGATCTCAAAATGACAAACCGAACGCACTCTAATATTTTGTAATTTGGTAGCATTTCTTGTCTCTCATTGTGTTTATATTTTAGGATCTAAATGCACAAGGAAAAACCTCGTGTCATATACAATTTTTACTATTTCGTAAAGATAAATCATGAGAATTCATGGATTGGAACCGAAACCTCAAGAAACCTTAATTCTAAATTGTTCACTACTCGAAATATTTGTGTGTTGTCTATCGTTATGAAACTTCAAAATGGAAATATTTTGTTTTGTTAGGAATAAGGTTTGTCAGAGGATGGAAGTATAAAATTTCATTTGCAGTCATTGAACTTTTAAAAATTTCAATTTACTTACTAAAATTAAATTTGTCTCAATTGGATTGTTGAACTTTAATTTAATTTTAAATGTCACTACTCCACATTCCGTCTTTTGCCATAAACCAATTGGGAGTCAAACCATGGCATGCCAACTCACACTGGACTACGTAAGGAAAGTGTTAAAATGAAAAACCTTGGCATAACGTGTAATTAGTTTATCCAATAGTTGTATTGACACACGATTAGATGTGTTGTACAATTTATCAATATTTTTATGTGGTCTAGTGCTCAGTTGGCATACCCAAAGTAATTTACATGGAAGATCTGCTGCAGTTTGATTACCAATTAAATAAGTTCCATCAGATTTGATTACGATAGGGACAATTAAAACTAAATCAAAATTTTAATGGCTTGGTTGGGATTGTGTTGGAAATTTGGTGACCAGGTACGAAATTTTCCCGATAGTATATGATCGGAACTTGAGCCATAATAAACAATCAAATCTATCGTGGCAAAATCCTAATCGACCTCAAGAATCTGGCAAGATGAATCTACAACACAAAAAAATCGATTAGTTTAGTCGACCAATGAAAATAGGGAGGATTTTTCAGCATTTAAGCCATGTAAGGAGGAAGAAAAATAAATAAAGCATGTGATTTTGCTACCATATAGATTTTTAAGTAGATTTTGATTTTTGAAAAAATGAATGAAATTTGTTCTTGAAAAGTTGGTAAAAGTCATAAGTTCTATAAAATGTAATTAAAATTAATTATTAACTTTAATTTAATTTTTTTTTTATCAAAATTTTCAGTTAATACAAATAGAAGAAAAGCAAGTATGTGTGATAAATGAATCTATCGATCTTGTATTTATAGTGATTAATGTTGGAAGTTTACTTAATCACGCACAATGAAATTTAAACAATTTCAATTCACACCGAGAATTTTCTTTGTGTTTATATATATATATATATATATTCTACAAAAGTCTTTGACAATCTTGGAACACATATAATCATGATCTGTACATCACAATTGTCCAACTTCCAATGGTAATCCACACAAGGGAACAAGAATGAGAGAATAGGGTTTCTCATTTCTTGTGCTAGCAAGATTATTAATGCATGTTCTAATTTCTCAAACCCTCCATTATTTAATTAATTAACTTAAGTCCATTAATTACCATAACAACTAATTAATTCTACGAATGTCCAATGTTTATCAATAATTAATTAGTAACATCATTCTTCTAGTTCTCATTATTGTGTGTGACCCATTAGGTTCTCGAATGCAATGCTTAATAACGCGAATTATTATTTTGATTTAATCAAAATTAATAAATTAAAATACCATTTTAGTTTATCATTAAATCATATCCGTCATCCCAAATTGACATATCACAATGCCAAAACAATATATGTGATGAAAAATATCGCGTGGTATGACAAAATCAAATTTGTTTGTTTACCGTGAAACTATAATTTCTTCATTAATATGAATTGATCAATTACGAGACATGAAAGTATGTCGATCTTGATTATCAATCATATCTTTCATCTAACTCTTAAGTTAAAACTCTTTTCGATTTATGAGCACATCTTAGCCAAAAAATTTCATTATCAATTCAATTGAGCGATACTGTATTAGCAAATATTGGAAGTGCAACATCCAATATTATCAAAGTATGGTTGTTCACACATGAGGATCTATGATGACATCAAGTTAAAAGACAAATTCTATTATCGAATATTAATGATTAACTACTCACTCATATAGTTATCCTTATGAAATCTCTTCATTAGGTCTCCAATGTTTTGTTCCTATGACAAAACATTCACACGTCCATTTAAATGTAACTATATTGTCTATTCATAATAACAATACCCTATTTAGTCATTATTTACGATCACGGATAATTTAAGATTCAGTAATGAGACCTTAGATCCTTCCTTTATAAGATGGTTCCATTGTTATCACAATATAGAGGTATTGGATCAACAATGTTAGGTCTACTCCAAGTCTATTAGTAAACTTCTTGATACTAACCACAATTTTTATTACTTCTGAAGCAATGATGTAGTTTAGGCTTTTGTTATTGAACCAATTATAATTTTTTGTTTGGAACCTTTCCCACTAACTCTATCATTAAGACTAAACCCATATCATTATTGAGAATTGTTACCATCCTAGTCCTGAAAGTTAACATTAGTGTATCATTGAACTACCAGTTCATCTTCTCCATATAAAATCTTCTTATAATTTTATCTATATAGATTGAGAGATGTCAAGCAATCTTCTGGATATATATAAACGACATCACGATGCTTTAATGATTGAAGCATGAAGTATAGGGATGTCGTTTTTCATTAATAATATGTCATCTATATATAATATTTGGAATATAACAGCATTTCAACGTGTTTTCTTTTAAACATATGTTTTTTATAAAATCAAATTTTTTGACTGTCTCATCAAAATGAAGATTCTAGCTCCTAAATGTTTGCCTCAATTCATAAATAGATCAATTAAGCTTGCATATTTGTTGGCACCTTTCGATTCAAAACCTTTGAGTTGTGTCATGTACACTTTCTTTTACAAGTTCTCGTTAAGAAATTTTTAAAATCCATTTGTCATATCTCATAGTCATGATATACAAATATTCAAAGCAAAATTTGAATGGACTTTAGGACGGCTACAGGTGAAAATGTTTCATCACAATCAATACCTTATCTTTGTTTATTATCATTTACTCCAAGAATTACTTCATATGCATGGATTTTTCATTTGTGTCTATCTTTTTCTTGTAAACTCATTTACAACCTAAGGGTTTTATCCCATCGAGTGGGTCAACCAATGTAACGCCCCAAAATCTATTTTATTCTCATGTTATAAAAATAAATTGAAGTGTTACCAAAAATCTTTTTTATCTAATTTAAGGGAAAATTCAGTTTTCTCTTCCTCCCTCAATTTTTTATTTTATTTTATTTTTTTTTTTTGAGATTCGATCAATAATTTGATAAATGATAAACTAACAACTTAAGTGGAAATTTTCATATCAAATAAAAGTCTTGAAATACTACAAATTTTAAATTATCAATTTAAATCTAACATAGTATATATTGAATGTTTGCACACACAAAATAAGATATATTAAATAACGTGCATAAAAGTTAATCATAAATATGTTCTTCAAATGAAACTTTTTGTAAATTATCATTTCTAGAATTTTATTTGGCGATGTCACAAGCATCACTTGGCCAATCTACCACGCGTCCACATGAGCCACTCTAATCTGAAAAGTTATCGAAAGAGCGAATATTTTGAAAACACTCCGTAAAAAAATGTGCATATTCTTATTAACATGATGTAAATGACATGGCATATCGATATTTCTTAGATTTAGAGAGAACTGATCTCGATATTCAATAGCTCAAGAAATTTCATAAGAATTCTTATATCCCATAGAATTTACATATTTGACCAAACGATCCATCCTATAAGATTTAATGTCAAAATGATCCGAATGCCTTACAGTATTTCATGTCAAAGTCTATAAAATATCAAGAAAATAAGAATTTACCACTTGCACAAAGTATTCTTACCTCAATTGATATGAAAAGTTCTCAAAATATGAATTGAGATTGATATATAAAAATGAACTGTGTATAAGTATGAAAATGGAAAAATGACGTGAACACAAATCTTACTCATATAAAATTATCATTGTAACATAATCAATTATTTCATATTAAATTCTTGGAATCAAACGCATTTCTCATTAAGTAAGAATTATAAAGTTAATTAGTTTAGTTATTGTTATCATTAATGGGATAATTATGTTTTATTAATTATAATATATTACACATTTTCAATTTCTCAAAACCAATGTATCTACCATTTCTTTTATTTCTTCATTTTATTATTATTTAAATTTTGTTTTATTAATAAAATATAAAATCTAGAATACTTTCTTTTTTATCAAAATAACTCAGATATGATTAGTCCAAAATTATTTCTTCTTAAGCCTATTTATGTTACTTAACCCAAACTACAAAATGAGTATAATATTGATATATTTTTATTAACTTATAAAATACTTAAATGTTTGGGCCAAATAATTTATGATAAGTTTTTAAAAGTATACGTAAGTGAATAAATCATTTAAGCAAATAAGTGGATCAAGTTTATCACTTCAACTTTTGAACTTCAATGTGATGACAAGACTAAATATGGAATATTTCAGTTGCTAGATGATCATTATTTAGCTCATATGGAAATATAATTAAAATTCGAGGTGTTACATCCCTTACCCCTTATAATTTCGCCCTCAAAATTACCTTATTTAATCAAAAATCTCTGGATACTTGACTTTTATTTCTTCTTCTTTCTCTCAAGTAGCCTCTTTAACTCCATGATTTTTCCATCAAACCTTAACCAATGCAATTTCTTTATTCCTTAATGTATGTATTTTCTTTTCGATAATCTCTAAAGGAGACTCTTCATACATTAGATCCTCATGTACTTCCAATGATTCATAGATTATCACATGTCTGGGATCATACACATAGTTTCTAAGCATTGATACATGGAATACGTTATGTACTGCTGATAGCCCTAGTGGCAATGCTAGACGTTACTCTACATTCCCAATTTTGTCTAGAATTACAAAAAGACCTATAAATCGAGGTCTCAACTTCCTCTTCTTGCCAAATCTAAAAATCCTTTTTATTGGTATCACTTTTAGAAATACTTTCTCACTGACTTCAAATTCTATTGATTTTCTTCGTTGATCCGCATAACCTTTTTGTCTATCTTGAGCAGACTTTTTTTGTTTCTAATTTTGTCAATTGCTTGCATTGTTCTTGCAATAATTTCTGGACCTAAAATTCATTTTTCTCTGACTTCATCCCAATGAATTGGGATCTATATCTTCTACCTTAAAGAGATGAGCCATGCCAATAGTAGCCTGAAAACTATTATTGTATACAAACTTCACTAATGATAGGTGTGATTCTCAACTACCTCCTCAATGCAAGACACATGCTCGGAGCATGTCTCCCAAGATTGGAATAGTCCTTTCAAACTGTTTATCAGATTGAGAATGATAGGCAATGCTGAAATTTATCTTTGTTCCCATAGTTCCCTGCATGCTCTTCTAAAATTTAGAACTAAACCTTGATCTGAGACGATGGATGCTGGAACTCGTTGCAGCTTGACAATTTTCTTAACATATAATTGAGAAAATTGATCCATACTGTAGTTCATTCTTATTAGAAGAAAATGAGCTGAATTTGTCAACTTCTCCATAATTACCCAGATGGTTTCGTGTCCTTTTGTTGAATTCGAAAAATCCACCACAAAATTCATGGTTGTTTTGCTCCCATTTCCACTTTGAAATTTCCAATGGATTTAATGGTCCTGAAGGTCTTTGATGCTCTGCTTTAACTTGCTGACAAATAATACACTTCTCAACAAAGAGACCAATCTCCCTTTTCATATTTCTCTACCAAAAAATATCACGAGGTCTTGATACATTTTAATGCCATCGGGATGTGCATCATACGAGGGATAGTGAGATTCCTCTTATATTTCTTTTCTTATCCTTTCATCCTTTGGTACACATAATCTTCCCTCGAACATCAAAGTATTATCATCTGCTATTGCAAAATCTTTTCTTTTACTTGTACCAATTTCCTCTTTGATTTTCGTCAAAAATGGATCATTGTCTTGAGCATTCTTGATTTGATCCCTATGAGTAGGTTGAATCTTTAATGTTGCAATCTTTACAGTAATTTGAGTTGGTTCCAATTTCAGTTTATCAAACTTCTTTATCAACTGCACTTGAATTGTGGGTAAGACTGCTAGTTGTTCCACTGTCTTCCTACTAAGAGCATCTAAGACTACATTAGTTTTATCTAAATGGTAACAAATGGTGCAATCATAATCCTTAACTAACTCCATCCACCTTCTCTACCTCATATTCAAATCCTTTTTAGTGGAAAAGTATTTCGAACTCTTAAAATCCGTATAAATATCGCACTTTCCCCCGTAAAAGGTAGTGACGCCATATCTTTAGAGTGTGTGCTACCGCCGCCAACTTTAGATCATGCATGGGGTAGTTTTCCTCATGTTGTTTTAATTGTCTTGAGGCATATGTTATCACCTTCTTAAATTGCATCAGTAGACACCCAAACCTTGTTTGAATGCATCACTGCATATTACGAATCCATCTGAACCTTTTAGTACAACTAAAACTAGAGCTATAACAAATTTCTGTTTTTCAGTTCTTGAAAGCTCTCCTCATATTTTTAAGTCCATTGAAATTTTATGCCCTTCCTGGTTAGTTGGGTCATTGACCTAACTATTTTGAAGAATCTCTCAATGAATCTCCGATAATAATCGACTAGTCCCAAAAACTACAAACTTCGCCTACATTCATTAGTCTGGACCAGTTGGTTACTGGTTCAACTTTACTAAGGTCTACTTCAATCCCTTATGCCGTAACCACATGACCAAGGAAAACTATACGATCAAGCCAAAATTCACATTTCTTGAATTTGGCATACAATTTCTCCTTTCGTGGTGTCTCCAACGCTATCTTGAATTGTTCTTCATGTTGATCCTTATTCTTTAAGTACATTAAAATGTTATCGATAAAGACAATGAGAAATTGATCTAAATATTGATGGAATAATCTATTCATCAAATCCATAAATACTATATGAGCATTTGTTAATCCAAATGGAATTATCGTGAACTCATAATGACCATAGTGAGTTCTAAAAGCTGTCTTAGAAATGCAACTTGCCTTCACCTTCAACTGATGATCGCCTGATCTTAAATCAATCTTGGAAATTATCATTGCACCCTTCAACTGATTAAAAAGGTCTTCAATCCGAGGAAGGGAATATTTGTTTTTTACGGTCAATTGGTTCAGTTCCTTATAATCAGTGCATAACCTCATTGATCCATATTTTTTCTTCACAAACAAAACCAGTGCACCACAACGAGATGTACTTCATCGAATAAACCTTTAACCAACAATTCATGCAACTGTATCTTTAATTCTTATAATTCTTTTGGTGCCATCCTATATGGAGATTTAGATACTATAGTTTCCCTAGGCACAAGGTCAATCTTAAACTCCAATTACCTATCAGGTAGTGTGCCAGGTTAGTCATCAGGGAATACATCAATTAAATCTCGTACAATCGGCACATTACCGATAGTAAGCTCTAATTGCTGAATTTCATGTGCACTCACTAGAAATCTTTGGCAAGATCTTTTCTACCTTCATGGACGAGACTAGGTAAAGGCTTAACTTGTACAGCGAAAAATCAAAACTCTTCCTCCTCAGGCTTCTAAAAAATACTTCATTTTTGAAACATCGAATGGCTGCATGATTGCTTACCAACCATTCCATTCCTAGAATAACGTCAAAGTTTTCATGCCTAGAAGGTGTAGATCAGCTACTGATTTCTTTCCTTCAATTTCTAATTTTACTTCCCTAACGATCTGATTGGTGTTCAAAATTCTAGCGGATGGGATGGAAATTTCTAGAACACTATCGAATTTTTCACATGCAGTACATGATTTAACAATAAAATGCAGTCGAGAAAATGAATGAGTAGCTCCTAAGTCTAAACAAGCATTATCCTCCATGGGCCTTGTTGCATTTAGGGCATCCTGGAGTAACTTTATTTAGTTTGTTTGATCCTGATCCTAAACCTGTATTGGCCTTTTTAAATTGTCCAAATTATTTTCCTTTATTCAATCCATTCCACTTTCGTTTCCCATATGATTCGTTATTTTTCTCAGTCATCTGATCCATTTCTAGACGATTAGAAATTGACAGCGCCCGTTGATGTACTTCACAATAGGTAGTCGTATGGTGAGATGACATGATTCTTCCAATCTCTGGATGCAAACCTAGTTTGAACATCCTAGCCTTCTTTAGCTCGATGTCCACAAAGTTTGTAGCATACCTAGAAAGTTCAAACTTTCTTTTATATTTATCAAGCAATATATTTCCTTGTCTCAACTATAGGAACTCTACCTCTCCCCGATCCCTTAGTGATTGGGGAAATTATTTTGTCATTACTTCTTCTTTGAACTATGCCCAATTCATAAAACGTTGTTGCGTTTCCATTTCGGTGCGTGAAGCAGACTCCCACCAGTGACCTACTGCTTCAACCAGCATAAATTCGGTACATGATACCTTCTATGTGTCAGTGCATGCCATGTGTTTATTGTCCACCGTTTTTACAAATTTTCTTTTGCTAGAGGACAAGCAAACATCCAAGTTTTGGGATATTTGATATAGGAATTAATTTTACACATCTTCTTAGTCCAAATTGTTTAAATCCGATTGTTTTATATATTTTTAGCTCACTTGTTCTAGATTTTTAGGTGTCTTTTATATTTATTTAATACTTGTATTTTTGCAAGTGTTTAATTATTGAATTAGGTCGAAATTGGGCTGATGTGAAGAAGCAGGATTTAGGCTAGGCCTAAAAGCAATTTTAATTAGGTTGCCAAGTCAAAACAAGAACACAATTTGGTATTTGAGTTCTAATTGGAGCTACATACCTCCATTTTAGGTATTGTTCAGCTTGTTGGAAAGATAAGGCCCAAGCCTAAAACTTTTATGAAGAGTCTAGAACCTAGTTCTTTCATTAAAAAGTTCAAATCCTATCAAAAGCAGAGAAACTCCAAATTTGTCCAGAGTTTACTATAGCCTACCTAGGTTCAGTTTTTAGCCTGTATCTGGAGTTCTAAGGTCAAAATAATGTAAGCCCAGGTGTTGTAAGGCTAAGGAAGAGATCTAAAACTTTTACAGGCCGCGTTATCAAAATCTAGTTGGAAGCAAAATAATAAAGTCCTCCTAGAATCCTGTATTTCAATAGCAAAAAGGGGTATCTTGCAATGTGTTAAGATAATCTATGTGATGAAAAATATCACGTGGTAAAACAATATCAAACATGTTCGTTTATCATGAAATTATAATCCCTTTGATTTGATTAATCACATGATATGAAATTGCATCGATTTTGATATCGATCATTATCTTTCATCCCACTCTTAAGTCAACATAATTCGACTTATGAGCACACTGTGGCCAAGAATTTTCATTAAAACTTAATTGAATTAAATGTGGAAAATAAGCTCTTACTATCCAAGAGTAATGTATACTCAAATTATCATTCACGACCTTCATATGATTCTTGACACACTTAAAACGATATCTTATTAAAGATTCTTGACAAAACAATATTCAATATCACCAAAGTATGACTGTTCTCATATGAGCTACTATGATGACATCAAATTGAAGTACCAATTTCACTACTGAACATTAGAGATTAACTACCAACATAGGTAGTTATCCATGTGAAACTCTTTGATGAGTTTATAATGTTTTATTCTCATAATAAAACGTTCGCATATCTATTTAAATGTCACTACATTTTAGCTTGTGAGATAGCTACTTAATTCACAGGTGAGAAATACTCCACGTGATCTTCTATGCGTAATAATAATATCCGTATCTCGTCATTACTTACAATTACGAAAAGTTTAAAATTCAGTCATATGTAATTTGTTTCTCATTATCACAACTCCTTGTGATTATCAAATTAATAAGACTGAATTCTACGGACTTTATTTAGGGTCTATTTGGTAGTGATTATGAAAATTGATTTTTTGACCATTGAAAGAAAAGTATGTCCCACATGTGAGTGAAGAAGTCAAAAATGATGGCTGGAATAATGAAATTATAGTTAAAAATTAATTCTTTGGAGTGAAAAATTGCTATCAAATGGGTACTTAGTATAATTTACTAAAATAGTAATTCAAATAAATAATAGATCTTACAATAAATAAAATGTATTAATTATATTAATGTATTTACTATCTAAATTGATTAGCATTAGGACATAACACTTACGAATTAGTTCATGTGATTGGTGTGGGTTTCTGTCAAATTAATGATTAATTTGGGACATTTGTAATTGCTTTTAGATTTATTTGTCAACATCAACCGTTTGTCATTGTTCTTCAAAACATATATTAACGCTCTTTACATTATGGAAACATTACGTCCACTGTGAGCTTCACACTTTATTCCCTTTTTTCTTGATTGGGGAAGAATCCTAAAAAAAAGCTTAAGTACATCAACTGGAGCAATAAGAAAACTTGCCTACTACTCAAACAAACCAGCATGAAAATTTGACTTCGTGATTTTGAGACTAAATCCAAATTACTTCAAAACTACCTTAATAAGCAAAACCCCTTTCTCTCATTAATTTTAGAAAATCCTCAATAAAGTTCTTACGCACAATTGTTAAAAAATGAAAGCCAAAAAATGGTTGTTCTTGTTATGAAAAGAGAAGAAAATAGAGAAAAGTCAATTGATTTATGTGTGTTTTATTAAGAACCAAAATCCTATATTTAGAGGGCAGAATCGGAGATATAACAATACTAATTTTTGGGGCAATAGTGGTACAATTTTCATTCACATGTAAATCCTCATAAACTTACATTTTACAACACTCTCCCTTGAATGACACATTATAAATTATTTGTCTCGTTAAAACCTTGTTTGATAAAAATTCAATGGGACAAAAAAATCAAAAGAAGAAAAAGAGTACAGTTGTTTTGGAGTATTAAAAATAAATGTTACTTTATTAAAATCCTGCTAGGAAAACCCAATAGGAAAAAATCTATGCGAAAGAAAAAGAGTACTGTTACTCCCCCTAATATTGATCACTGAAAATATTTGAGTAAACGCATTCCAATCTCATAAACTAATTTCTTGAATGTAAATGTTGACAGTACTTTTGTGAATAAATTGGCTACATTGTCATTTGAGCGAATTTGCTGGATATCGATGTCCCTATTCTTTTGAAGCTCATGTGTATGAAAGAATTTAGGAGAAATATGCTTCGTTCTATCACCTTTGATATAGCCTCCTCTGAGTTGTGCAATACAAGCAGCATTGTTTTCATACAAAGTTATTGGACTATCTTTTGTTGAAATTAACCCACATGATACTTGGATATGATGGGTCGTATTTCTTAACCATATACATTCTCGGCCTGTTTCATGGATTTCAATAATTTCAGAATGTTTTGAGAACATAGCTAGCAGGGTTTGCTGAAGATCTCTATGACATTGATGTTCCTCTACGTGTAAACACGTATCCTATTTGTAATTTAGATTTATACAAGTCAAATAGATAACTTACATCTGTATATCCACTAAAGCACATCCCAACTTTTGAGAAATCAGTAGTGCCCTTTAGGTAACAAAAAATATGTTTAACACCATTCCAATATTTTTGAGTTGGTATAGAGCTATATCTTGCAATTAGATTTACAGAAAAAACTATGTCGGGTCGAGTACAGTTTACAAGATAAGTCAATGCTCCAATTGCACTAAGATACGGTACTTTAGGACAAAGAATATTTTCTCCATTTTCAAGTGGACGAAATGGATTATTTTTCACATCAATGATCAAACAAATATAGGTGATGATAGTGGAAGTACATTATCCATTAATAAGCGTTTTAATTTATTATTATTTTTTTGTATATGTAGATTGATGAACAAATAATCCATTTACGAAATGTTCAATTTGCAATCCGAGAGAAAATTTGATTCTTTCTAGATCCTTCATTTCAAATTCATTTTTCAAATAATCTGCAGTTTTGTTGAGCTCTTCAGAAATTTCAATTAAATTTAAATCATCAATATAAACTGTAAAATTAAAAATCCAATAATTGTTTTCATTATGAAAACACATAGACAGATATCATCATTTCTATAGTACTTCTTCAACAAATATTTGCTAAGATGATTATACCACATATGTTCGGATTGTTTCAATTCATATAATGATCTTTGCAACTTAATTGAGAACATGGTTCTCGAGTATGTATCATCTGAGTTATGCTTCACGCATATTAAATCTTTCAGAGATAACATTAATAGTCATTCCAAATGAGTTGACCATCACGTATTTCAAATTTCATGTATCATCAAGATAATATGATATAGACTCCGAATTTCATCCACGACAATATTTGTGAAATTCACTATGTTGACGCAGTATATCATGTGTACAAATATTGTCGACAACTTTTTCCTTTCTTGTTCAATTCTATTTTTTTCCCATAATGATATAACTTATTTAGATATTTCAATTTTTAAAATATCAGGTACCTGAACCTCTTATGGGGATTTACAATTTGTTTTGTCTAAATACTCATCAAGAGTATATACTTCCTTAATGAGACCATCTTTACTAATTGCTCCATTTTGTTTGAAGATTTTGTATTAGAATCGAACACCGTCACATTTCAGGCATGTCATAGATATATTAAATATATTGCTATCAAATTGTCCTCTTAGGACATCAATTTTTCTTGGAGCATTTAAAGTTGGTGTATGAGGTATTGTTGATCTCTTTGATTAGTAAATGCATTCAAATATATTATTTTTCAAACTTCTGATTCGAATTATGTTCTATAAATATTTAAACAATAATGCATTTGTTCATTATTTCCAGCTAATTAATTCTTCCACCTAATACTGAGAGAATTGTCCAATCAGAATTGACAATCATTTTTCAGTGTTAAAAAATATTACTCATTTGAAATAATTGTTCAAAAGATGCACTTATTCTCAACATTCTTTATTTTTCATCTTAGTGTATTGTGGTGTTCAATTTGTAAATATACTGCACTATCAAAATAATTAGATGAAAAAAATAATATTTGACCATAAGCTATTATAATAGGGAGAAATGTGATTTTGGCATGATGCGTAATAGAATTCTTTAAATATAAATGGGAAATAGTATGTTTTCAATTAAATTAATTGGAGACGTTTAACAAACAATAGTGTTAAACCACTTATCGATATCCCAATTAATACTTATTAAAATGTTGAGATTTATGCCAACTACCAATATCAAGATACAATCTTGATATGATCTAAAAATTATGCTCATAATTTAAAATTCGAACAACAATTTCGCAAACTTTAGGTTGCGAACACCATGTAATTATCTAGTATATATGTCAAATTTATTAGATATAAAATAATCTTTAGCTGATCAATGTGGTGGGTGACGGGGCCCGATAATCGCCTTAATTAATTTTCAGAAATATAAGGAATTTAATCCCTATTTTAGTTAGTGATCTTTAATAATCAGTTGTCGATAAAGATAACATATAGAGAAATTCACTCAATTGAAAAATCTTCTAGTTTTTCATTGAATATCCATTAAAAAATTTTAATTTCACATCATTATTGATCTAGTGATGGTTCAACTAGTCATGTTAAATAATAAAATCAAATTGAATTTTCAGTTCAATATAAGATATAATTCAATTATTTAATTTTGAAGAATATGATAAAAAATTATATAATCATATATTATTCAAGTATTCAAACTAATCAATGTTCTCATGACATTAATTATATGTTTTCCTTCAAGAATAAAAATAAATTCAAATGATACATTTTTCGAAATATGTGCTACTTAAAAAACACGTTATATTTTACTATTGCTCATTCAAAAACAATATGTCAATATTCTTCTGAAATATTGAAAATTATAATTCAAACTCTTCAGGAACAATCAAATATTATTATAATAAATTATACAATAATTTATGTTAGATTTTATATAATTATACTTTTTGAGAGCAAGAAAAATTTAACAAGAATATTAATGAAAATTATAATGTGCTATTTCGAGATCACATTACATTTTACTACTAATTCTTCAAGAACAATAAATCTATATTCTTCTGAAATGTAGAAAATTTTAATGTCATGCTCTTTAGGAGTAATAACATATTATTGTTTACAATTATAATTATGTAAGGATTTACTCGTCAGTAGTAAAAATGTAATTTTATATTAGATCTTATATCATTATGCTTTTTCAAGAGCAATAAAATCTAACCAGAACATAAATATCTAACTAGCAGAAGAATGGACACATAAATAAATCGAGTAATTTAATTCATGATTTTACATAGAATCGATCAATATTCTTCGAAAATATTGAAATTATAATATCATATTTTTTTTGGAGCAAAAAATATTTTTTTTAAATATTAATAACACTGTGTTTTTCAGAAACACCAACACAATTTTTTTTCTAATATTAAGTTGTGCTGTCTTCTGGAATACAAGGAGACATATAATTTTCAAGAGTATAAATACAATATTTTTCTTGAATATTGACATTAACGATTCGTTCTACCTTTCGAGCTTAATAATGAAATTTGTGCCCTACATGAGTAATAATAAAATATTCTTCTGGAATATTTATATAATGTGTGTTGTGTTTTTTTTTAGAACATCAACACCATATTTGTTAAAAATAAATATAATTTAAATTATGCTTCTTCAGAAACATTGAGTCAGTTTTCTTCTAGAATATGGAAATTGTAATATCATGCTTTTCATAAACAAGTAACACTCTACTAGAATATTAATAAAGTTGTGTTACTTCAAGAGCAACAATGCACTATTTATAATAGATAGATATATAATTAATATTCATCTGAAATATTGATTATAACGTTGTGTTACTTTTGGAACATTAACATGATAAATTATTAATTTAAAGTTTATAGAATAATATCTAAAAATATTTAATTATCATAGAGATATGATATGAATTTATATAGAAAAATTAATTAACAAACATGCATTACGAAAAAGAATCTCGATACATTTCTAAGTTAACAAAATTGACTAAATCTTTTTCAACATGCAAAAAATATCAAACATGCATATGAATTCCAGATATACAAGAATCAAATGTAAAAAAATATATGACAGATTCAAAATATAGAATTAATACGTGAAAGATATGTGACAAGATTAATTGTGTATGAATCAAAAGACATGAATTAATATATGTATAAATTATACATACAAACGTGAATTAAAATTAATATGCATACCAACGAAAAGTAGAAGAGAATAAACAACCTATTATGATGTATATGTACATCGAAAGAATTCACATGTCACTAAATTAATTTTAGTACATGTGATAAATATTTATACTAATAAAAAAATTACTATCTTTACTAAGTTTTAAAAAATTAAGTTATCGTGCTGATAACGTGCTATGAAAAGAGAGAAAATAGAAGAAAATAGAGAGAAGTTAATAGATTTGTATGTGTTTTATTAAGAACTAAAGTCATGTATTTATAGAATAAAATCAAGGATATAACAGTAATAATTTCTAGAGTTACAAGAGTACAATTGTCATTCACATATAAACCTTAATAAACTTACATTTTACGTCAGTTCTTAATTATTTACTTTTGTTTAAACAAGAAGATAATGCATGGACAAACTCGCATGATTAAAGGCGGAATATTTGTGAATGGAACGGATTGGTCAAATTACCCCCAGCTTAGGAACTTGTCTTTGACCTTTAGATAAGAAAAAACCAAACGACACTTAACCATGAATCTGCTCCTGCTACCACATTTTCTGTCTGTCGTGCTATGATTCCCTTTTTATTATTTTATTCACGAATACTAATAACTTAATTTATCGAAGAAAAAACCTAACAAATTTAAAGTTAATCAAATTCATACATGTTTGTTTCTTAATGGAGGATGTGGGCTACTCTTAGAAAAAGTTAAACTTACTTTTATTTATTTATTTATTTATTTTTACGTTCAATCTTATTTAAAAAATATTAAAGAGATTTATTTTAACAATAAATAGAAATTAATAATTTACTTATTGGAAAATGTCATTTGTACACTAAATGCTTGACATTGTCTTCGTTTTTAAAAAAATTGTTGGTGGGGTATTTTTTATTTTTTTAATAGAATGGTAAACGACAGCTTGTCGTGTGACATGCCGTCAAATTTGGTGTAAAGAAAGCATAATTGTTACTTATTATATTGGGTCAAAATTACAATACGTAGACCTAAAAGGCCCAAATTTGACTAGGCCAACCCACCAATATAGACCATCACAAAGCCACTTTCTGCGTAAATCCAATGCATCGACCCAGAGTTGTCAAGATGTAATCGAATATGATTCTAAATTTCTAATCACGTCCAAGATAAAGATTGCCTAATTGATTCAACAAATCTTCATCTCATCTTGAACAACCGTAACAGATAAGAGACTTGTAACTCTTATCTCCAATGACCTAATAATCTTGGGATTCAACGCTAACAATTTGGAGCATGGGCAGACATGCACAAAACTGGATTATGGTTTTGATAAAGGGCTGGAGACAACATGGTGAGTAATCACCAGGAAAAGAAACAAAGGGAAAGTTGAACAGTTTTGTTATAGTTACATCAAGTTTTACAATATTGTGAGGCGATAACCTTTTATATATTAATTTTAACAATATTTTAAACAATCAATGACACAAATTTTGACATAGCTTGAAATATCAAACTTAGACCTTGTTTGACTCTCAATTTTTTCCAAAATACAATGTTTTCTCTTTTCGTTTTAACCATACATTCTTTTATATAGTAATATTACACATAAATTTAAAACTTTTTCTTATTTTTACCGCACACTCTCCATCAATCTACTATTTTAAAATACAGTTTTAAATATAATTAGGGATGTCAATGAGGTGAGTTCAGACCAAGGTGGGGGTATTTGCCCCGTTTAAATACCTATTTAATTTTATTTTTTTAAGTTTTTTATAATTCATTTTATTGTTCCCATTCATTAGAGTAAAACAATAATATAGTTATTAAAATTTTATTTTATTTATTTGTTTTTAAAAGTTAAATTATTCGAGTATATTTTGTAAACTAAGGCCTTTATCGTTTATCATATTTTTTAAATAATCTTAGTTATCATATTCTATTAGAATTAATGAAATTTATTAAAAATTTTCATTTAAAGTATTAAATTTTTAAAACAAAATTAAACGGGACAGAATGTGGGGAGGAAGGGCCCTTGTTATTGGTAGTTGGTACCGCCCTGGTCACAGACCAAATAGCTGGTCACATATACCAAGCACTCCACTTCTGATCTCAATCCACCACCAATGCTTGGTCATAGAGCAACAAAATAATTGGTCTCACAATCACTATTACACCCCGTCCCAGCTACAACACTACCACAACCACTGCCAACAACAAAAATAACTACCAAAACACAACAATCGACTATACGACATCGTATCTAAAACGCACCACCACTGCTAGCAAACACCACAAATCGCAAAAACACCACCAAAACACCATAGACAATAGTAAAAAGACCACTAAAAGGGACTTGAAAACAACAAGTCATCAAGGTCACCAACACCACCCACACCGCCATCCTACCTAGATCCCCTGCACCACCGTCACCACCAAGGTCACCAACACCACCTACATCCACGTTGCATAAAGAAGTTATTGCATCGTCGCCACCACAACACCATCGTCGATCACTATCATCACCATCAACACCTCACCAGCACCTCCAACCAAACCGCTACCAAATCCCAATCTCCACTTGATCGAAAAACCCAAAACCCCGCCCCCAAAAAAAGTGTAAATCGGAACTGCAACTTCGCGAATGTCACCTCTCCCCATACCGGTATTGACGCATTTCCTTCGCAGTAATTTCAATGTCGAAGAGAGGGAATGTAGAGATGGGCACAGACCACTCCTGCAGATCGAAAAGGAGAAAGAGAACTGCAACATCACGACGCTGCGTTCATAGCAGCGTCGCCTCCCCATGCCAACACCGGCGCATCCCTTCGACGCTGTTGAAGTGTTTGAATAGGTCGGCGGCGTTGAAAAGAAAGAAGCCAGAGACAAGAAGAGAGAGGGAAGAGACGGGATTGTGAAATTTGAAAATGGGTAAAATGATTAGGGTTTTTAATTAAATTGAATGGATTAATTATATATAATACCTGATTTTCGCATAAATAAATTTCACCCTTAAATTTTGAATTTGAAAGTTTTAGTATCTGATTTTATGTAATTTTCTCAAAAATTTTTGTCATTTCTAAAATAATGCGGCTCAAATAAGTGCTTGATATATGGAGAGAGTGTAGTTTAGGCCCCGTTTGGTAGGGATTTTTTGCCCCAAAAAATTGATTTTTTGACCGTTATTTTACTATTCAAGCCGTAATTTTTGACTTCTTCTCTCACATGTGGACCCCACTTTTCTTCTAACGGTCAAAAAATCAATTCTCAAAATCCCTACCAAACGGGCCCTTAATTCAAGTTGGAAAAAGGCCTTTCACCGGCCAAGCACCCCCTCTCCCACCCAACCCCAACTTTCCAATCCCAAAAAAATGCAACCCACAAACCCCATGTTTACATACCCATGTCCTCTCGAAAATCGAAACCAATCAAAAATTTCCTCCAAATTCGTCAATCTTCTCTCTTTGCAATTCCCACAAAGGAAAAGGAAGACTCCAAGATTTTTATACCACAAGTAGCATTGATGAAAAAGATAAAAAGAAACTGAACACAGTCAGGGGGCAATGGCTGTTTCTGAGTCTAAAACCAACTTTAACAATGGTGGCATTAGGAGCAGGAGGGTTCTGTTGTTGAATGAAGAAGTTGCCCTTTTCAAGAAACCGGTAAATTCAAAGGCATTTTGGGATTGCACAATGTAGTAATGTCTACTTCTTGTAAAAGCCCCTTTTTCTTATTTTTTGCGTAATTGATGGCAAACAGGATGGAGCCAAGCATAATTTCCAATTTTTTCTACTGAATTTATTTTATATATTGTTCCTTTCTCTCCTTTTTCCTATACCACGAAATATTTTTGGATTTTTAACAATTTTAAATGGATTTTAGAGGAGGTGAAGAAGTAAATGACAGATTATTGATTCATGGCAATGCAGATTTGCAGATTGAAAATGAATTTTGAAAATGGGTGAAATAAATATAGGTTAGGTATGTAATTCAAGAAAAAGAAAGTTGTACGTTATGTTGACTATTCATGATTAAATGATGGTGATAATGTATGTCTTTTTTCCAATATCAAATATTATTATTTTTCAATCTGAATTTTGTTATAATGCCCAGAGATATATCTTGTTGTTATGCCAATTTCTTCTTCGTCCTTTTTTTTTAATTATTTTTTCTATATTTAGAACTGGTGCATTTTTCTTTATTGGTTATTATTGCAAAAACATTAGTACCCCTGATAAGACAGTGGTTGTGATACAGAGCCCGTACCTAACCTAACCCATACTGAACACTCACAACACTGGGTTGGGTGGATGGGGTTTTGTAATTTTTTTATACAAGTGGGTCCGAGTGTTACTGCATACCCAATCGGATGAGACAATGCATATCATATGGCTCTGCAGCATTCAGTTGTAGTTCAATGTAGACTTTATGCACATGCTTCTAAGTAAAACTGATTGTTCACCTTGTAAGAGGTAATGTATCTAGCTATGTGATATAGCGGAAATATTATAGGGAAGATGAACAATCACAAATTGATAAAATTCTCAAGGAATATTTTATTGAATTCAAGAACTGCTGCTTCTAAGGGTTTATAACTGATTAAATAGAAGAAAAACCTAGGAGAATCCGGAAAATAAAATAAAATAAAAAGATATTTTTTTCCAAAAATGAAAAATATGAGATAATTACTAAGATGGAAAATACTTATCTTCATGATCATCCCCCAACAAACGGAATCTAAATCCGAATTTCATAGAAAGAGATATTGCAAAAATGAAAATTACCATAAATAGAAAAACGATTAAACGAGGGCCTAAACGATGGATTTTGCCCGAAATTGGCCTTGCATCAGGGCTGAAGGCGCTGAGTTTTATTCCTTGGCTCAACTCCAATCAAATTAGACTAGCAATTTGCCAAAAACGAGCAAATCCAAAGTCATCATGAAATCATTTGCCCCTTTTTGCCAACTTTTGCCTTGTGATGGTCTCATTTTGCCATGAACTCTAATCCCTTATGCACTTCATCACTATGACACTCAAATATTTGATATTATGTTGGATTTATGACATTGCATAATAATTATTGAGCCAAGTTCTTCCTGATCTGGTTGTGATTATGATGTTCTGTTCCTGTCTTTACAATTCCAGCAGATAGGCTCACTTCTTGTCAAAACTCTCATGTTTCTTAACAGTATTCTGCCCAATCGTTTTATTTACACATTTGCATTGTTACAACTCCAGTCTAAGGGCATACTTCATGTCAAAAGTCCCGTGTTTTAGTGTATCTAAATCTTGATGCTTCTTGATTGTAGTCTGCCTGGTTTATTGATTTCCACTTTTGCATCTTTGCTTGTGTATATTAAAATACATTCAAGAAATTGCTGAATCGTAATGCAAGAAACCGCTTTAATGAATTTATATGTCAGGTAATGTAAAATTT
Organism: Olea europaea var. sylvestris; assembly: GCF_002742605.1. Taxonomy (NCBI): domain Eukaryota; kingdom Viridiplantae; phylum Streptophyta; class Magnoliopsida; order Lamiales; family Oleaceae; genus Olea; species Olea europaea. The sequence continues at coordinate 5,087,786 of NC_036256.1, read as the reverse complement.
GTAAAGTTAGGAAAATGCTGGATTCAGGTTGTAAGTCAAGTTGTATTTGTGTTCTTAATATAAGATACTGAAAATTGTTATCCCATTTCATGTAAACACAAGATTTGATTTCCACCTATTATTGTCTTATTAAAGGTGCTTCTGATGTTTACAGTTCGAAAGTAATTTCTTAGAATGCGTTGTGTTACACCTGTTTGGATCAAAAGTCGAGTATTGTTGCACACATCTTTGTTTATTGCTAGGATTCTTGATGACTCTAATTTGTCTTTCATGGTGTTCATGAATCGTTTTGCTAGATATATTCTTCTTCTTCTTTTTTTACATTTTTTTTCCCTTCATCTTACATAGTTTTGATTTTTCTGTATTGTTATCTTTCGGTTTAATTTGTAAGGTTTATGACATTCATCACACCTGCTATGTTTAAGAATTTGGCATATTTTTATGGAAGATTTGTTACTACTATTTGTTGAGTAGTTTTTAGTAATAATGCATGCCATCAATGTAGTTACTCGTACTCGTAAACTATTTATTTATATGGGAACCAATGTGTAGTGTTGGTTGTGTTAAAGAAGGATATTCAATGTTACTTAGGAGGAAAAGTCTATTTGCACATAGGAGTGTCTACATCCCTCACATGGCATGGGACCCAACTCGTGTGGGCCTTACCCTATGTGAGGGTGTGGACACCCCTATGTACAAAAATTATGTACATCTAACATGACTCTATTTAGTAACTTAGGATTTCTGTTTTCTACACAATTGATCCTTTTGGCTCATAAACTATGTTTAATATCGTATATGAATATGTTGGGCATTCTTATATGATCATTTGAACTATGGATGGACATGTGAAGGGCCTGTGACAAATTTAGCTGGAACTTTCAATTGACGATCGAGCAACATACTATTACAGAGATCAATATAATACAAGCACAACTGAGTCTATGATCCTCTATACTTCCAACTCAATCAGCATCAAAATAGGCTTGTACAATAATTTTCCACTCTTTTGCAAAGGAAAATATCAAGAAAAATAGTACCTTTAAGATAGCCCTATGGTGGTCGGCTGAGTAATAGGATTGTTATTTGCGTGTAGTCGATGTTGTCAATTGAATATACGGAGTTAGTGGCGGTAATTTTGACTGTTATTTTGATACTCTATCTTGAGCTCACCTTTGAAAAAATATGCTAATGTTGGCAAGCGTTTCTAAGTTAAAAATTATAATATCATGTACGAACTTAGGCCTTTTAACGAGTATTTCTTATACGAAATTATAAATTTGATCTTGAGTATTAACGATGAGTGCATGAGGCATGTGACTGCACTTCACTGAATAAGCAAAAATATTATCGGTTTCGACATACTATTTCACATTAAAATAAGAATGCTACACCTCTTTAAAGTGACATCACAACCATTGAGTAAAGAACACATGGTATGATATATAAAATGTGAAAAATTAATAGATTCATGTAGAAAGTCACTAATTGATGATTGTCACGTGTTGCTAAAGAGAAGATGACTAAATTAGCTCCTGTGTTTTATTAGATATCTTGGTGAGACTTTCAAGGTTAATGGTAGATATGGTGAATTTGGAGATAGATCTATGGAGGAGGAGAAGAAGAAAAGTGAGAGAAATGAGTGAAAATGAGGGTTTGAAGCTTTTAACAACAGAAAATTTTGACATACCAGTCGATCGTCTAAACCATCCGATCAACCGAACTCTTTTTTTCGTTTTCGTTTGATATCTTCTTGGTTTTTTAGTCGGACGGACGTTATTCGGATTTTTTAAAAACGCCATACTAAATGAAATATACAATAAATAGTGAACAATACTAAAAAAATCAAGTAAGAATACTTACTATGAATTTAATTTAGCCATGTATTTCGAACTCATCAATAATATCTAAACCTCTTCGAATATGCGAGAATTGATCGAGATCTAGAGGTTTAGTAAAAATGTCAGCCAATTGATTTTCCATATTTAGAAAGTCCAATACAATATCTCTTGTTGTGCATGATCTCTTAGAAAGTTATGTCTAATCTCAATACGCTTCGTTCGAGAGCACAAGATGTGATATGTTGATAAATTTAGGGCACTAGTATTATCACAAATGATAAGTGTATGATCAAATGATAAGTGATATTCAGTAAGAGTTTGTTTCATCCATAAGATTTGTGCACAACAACCAGCAGCTAATATATATTCGGCTTCGACTATAGACAATGTAATGGAATTTTTTCTTACTAGATCATAACACAAGTGCAAAGCTTGGAAATTGACATATTCTGCTAGTGCTCTTACGATCAATTGTGCAACTAGACTAATCGACATTCAAAAAGCTAAGTAAATCAGTATGAGCGCCCTTTGGACACCAAAGGTCTAATATTCTAGTGCTTAAAATATCTAAAAATTGTTTTTACAACACTAAGGTGTGATTCTTTAGGGTTAGATTGAAATCTAGCACATAAACATACATTAGACATGATATTCGGTCTACTTGCAGTTAAGTAAAGAAGGGATTTGATCATACCTCGATATTTAGTAATTTCAATGGAATTACCTTGATCATCTTTGTCCAATTTTATGGATGTGCTCATCGGAGTTTTCATTAGCTTCAAGTCTTGCATTTTAAACCTCTTGATCATGTCCAAAATATACTTATTTTGACTTATGAATATCCCATCAGTAGTTTGTCTAATTTGGAGTCCAAGAAAGAATTTTAGTTCTCTCATAATGCTCATTTTGAACTCTGTGCTCATATATTTGGAAGATTCTTCACAAAGAGAAATATTAGTTTCGCAAAAAATAATATCATCAACATAAATTTGAACGATAATCATATCATTCTTTTTAGTTTTAATAGAGAGGGTAATATCCGCTTTCCCTATTAAAAAAATCGTTTGAAAGTAGAAATTTGCTCAATCTTTAATACTAAGCTCCAGAAGCTTGCTTTAAATCATAAATAGCCTTTCTAAGTTTGAATATATATCTGGATAATTGTGTTCTTTAAAATCGAGGGTTTCTCTACAAAAACTTATTCTTGAATAAAGCCATTTAGAAATTCAATTTTACCATCAATTTGATAAAGAGCGAATCCTTTATGGCAAGCAAATACAAGAAGTATATGCGTAAATTTTAATCTAGTAACTGGTGCAAAAGTTTCCTTATACTGTAACCTTGGGCCACTAACCTAGCCTTTTTACATACAGTTATCCCATTTTCATCTCTTTTATTTCCAAAAATCCATTCTGCACCAATGACAGTTTGATCATTTGGTCTAGCGACTAAATACAAAACATGATTTCTTTAAAATTAATTTAATTCTTCTTGTATAGCCAATATCCAAAATTAACCAAACACATTTTCTTTAAAATTCTTTGTTTCAATTTGAGAAATAAATGCATAACTATTAAAATGATTTCTAGTAGAAGCTCTAGTAGTAATACCTTTGGACAGACCACTAATAATAAGCTCTTTGGGGGCGAGAAAACATACCCCCATTCCTTTGGTAAAGTTTGATAATTTTGTACTATGGGAAATTCTACTCAGCTTGTTGAATATTTGCTTCTTCCTCATGTTCATTTTTAGGGTTTTCTTTGTTTTGATCTTGGATGTTCATTTGCTCGAAAGAAATCTTCAAACCCACATTATTTACAATACCTTTCTCTTGATCAAGAGAGTTGGTTTCATCAAAAGTTATATGCATAGATGCTTCAACTATTAATGTTCTTTTGTTGAAAACTCTACAGACTTTGCTAGTAAATGAATATGTAAGGAAGATTTCAATATCGAATTTTGAAACAATTTTCCCAAATATTCATTTGTGATTAAAATGAAACACTTGGAACGGATAACTCTAAAATAACCGATATTGGGAACTCTATTTTTCAAAGCTCATAAGGAGTTTTTGTTTGCTTTCAACTAACTAAAACTCTATTAACAATATAGCAAGTAGTATTAATGGCTTTGGCCCAAAACTATTTTGGTAGACTATTTTCAATAAGCATGTTCCTAGTCATTTATTGCAATGTATGATTACATCTTTCTACTACAACATTACGTTGAGAAGTTCTAGGAGTCAAGAAATTATATTCATATACATTTTCATTACAAAAATTATCAAAAGCGATATTATCAAATTCTTCACCATGGTTATCTCTAATAAATGGAATAGTATATCCCTTTTCGCTTTGAACTCTTTTACCAAAGTGCTTAAAAGTATTTAAGGCTTCATCTTTTAGGTTCAAAACTCTGACCCCAAGTATATCTAGAATAGTCGTTGACAAATAAGTTTTTGAGATTTTTGCTTCAAGAAAGGTTTATATTCAATCCCCCTCACCAAAAACACATTTATGTTCACTAAGCTTAAATTAAAGTTTTTCTTACCTCAAGTGAACTTGTAAATAAATTTCTTTGATTAAGGAGTTGTAGTCAAATTTTTCTTTCTCAAGATCCTTCTGAGTTTCTAAAATTTTCTTTACTTCATTTTTCAATAAAGGGTGCTTCTTTTTGAGATTTGAGTTACTTAAGAAAGTTTTCAAATTCTTTAAGAATCTTATTATAAGAGGTAGATAAATTATCATATGAATATTTTTCAACAGAATTTACCTCATTGTCAATTTCCATGAAACATATGTTGGCAATTTCTTCTTGACTTTCATGTTCATCATGATCTTCGTCATCACTCTCTTCCCATGTCACTTCGAGTACTTTCTTTTGATAAATCTTTTCTTGTTTGAACACTTGGTTATCTTGTGACCGAGTGTGTCAAAACCATAATAAATAATCTTTTTGCTTTTCTTTTTGCCCTTTTCATCCTTCTTTTGAGATCGTCGATTCTTACGGAAATTTCTCCATTTCTTAACGAGAAAAACTCGATCATCAAGCTCTTCATCACTCATGTTTTCGCTTGTAGTGCCTTCATCAATTGTCGATTTTATGGCAATTTGGTGTTTAGGATGTTTCTTTGTTTCTTTATCACTTTTTCTTGTTTTCTCCTTTGTCACAATATTGTTGAGCTCATAAATCATCAAAGTTCCATTTAACTCTTCTAATGGATATGTGTTGACATCTTTGGTTTTTCTATCAACATCTTTAGTAAATTCCAATCCTCCTAGAGAGACTGAAGTATTTTACTCACAAGTTCACCATCAGTAATTTTTCAATCAAAACCTTTGATACCATTAGTAATATCGACGAAATGAGTAATCATATAAACAATAGATTCATTTTGTTTCATGAAGAAGTTTTCAAATTCTTTAACCAAAATATTGATTTTGGTTTCTTTTACTTTGTTAGGGCCCAAGTTACTTCTAAGGCATGCCGAATATAAAAAATGGAATCACGTGTTAATGCAATTAAATTCATTTTTATCTAAAGAACAATAAAGTATATTTTTGGCTCTAGCATTTAAAGATAAATTTCTTTTATCTTTTTCATCGTACTCCTCTCTAGATTTTGAAATGATTTGATTCGATTTTTCATCAACTTTAATAACTTTTGCAGGCACATAGGGACCAAATTCAATAACTTCCCAAAAATTATAATCTATTAATTGAACATAAATCATCATCCTTACTTTTCAAGAGTTATAATGTGTGCCATCAAAGATAGGAGGATGATTTGTAGAATGCCCCTCAAGATTTTGAAGACAGTGGCTTGAAATTACTTAAAATACTAAAATCTTTAATTTTAAAAATGAGCACCAAGCTTTGCTACCAATTGAAAGCCCAAGAATAACTAACTGGGAGACAGAAGGGGATGAATTGATTTTTAAAAACTTTGTCAAAAAATCAACGAAGTTAAGAACACGTTGACCAATTAATACTCGTAAGCAAAAAAGGCAAGTAGATCAATCAAATAATAAATATAAATGAAATAACGACGAGTTAAAGGATAGAGAGAATGCAAACGATATAATTGGAGAGGTTCCATCCAAAACAATTACTATATCCTCCGTGACCAAGCTCTTCGGCAAGAGCAAGGCCTTTTAACTATATTGATTTATTTATAGTGCAATCCAACTCTTTCGAAGACATAAAAACAAGGAGCATCGATTCTTATATACTATTGAGTTTTAGGGGGCCTCGATATGACCACACAAATTTAAAGATGAATGATTTTATAATTTGTAATTTCTCTCTTAATAAATGATATAAACAATTAAGTACAAAGAGACAAATATGTTAATACTTAAATAAATAGCAATGATTGAAGTTCAAGTGTTAGATGAGAAAACTTTGATGAAAAAGATGATTTTCAAATGTTGATTCAATCAATCAAAAATTTTCAAAGTAAATTTTCGAAAAATTAAATAAGATGTAAGAGCTTAAATATTTCTCACTTTAATGCTCTTGAAGAATATTGCAAGGAATGCAAGAAGTTGGAAAGTATTTTCAAGTAAAAATCGAAGGTTAAAATGGTCAAATTTTTTACCGTTGAAAACTTTCGGTCAATCACCACTTCCTGGCGGTCAATCGTCAGGTGATTTTGATCTTTTTATGTTTTAGTCCTGTTTGATCAAATTTGAAAGTTTTGAAAGGCATGGAGTTTTGGAAAGTATTTTTAACTAACTTTTCAAGATAAAAAATATTTTTCAAGTTCAAATATCATTTTAAATGTCATTTTTATATTTAATCAAACTATTACATTAAGTGACTTTTAATGCACAAAATTTATTTAGCATAGAAGGTTTTTAAGCTTAAGCATCATTGTTTAATATCAAAGTATTAGTATCTTTACACTTTATCTATGAAATCAAGTCTTTGATCTTGTTCCAAAGTTTGGCTCTTAAGTTCTTGAATGCGTGACTTTGACTTTCACTTTCTTCATGAGTTTGATTTGAGATGATAGCTTTTGATCATTTGACGACCATCCATTAATTTTTTGTCGTATGCTTTGAAAACTGTAATCTCTAGTTATAATCAAAACTTTAAGGTTATACATAGGCCAACAAGCAATCATAGAAGCAGATCCTTCACTTCGTCACACATCAATCACCATTAATGAATGGATTAACTTTGAAAATTGCAGGATTTAAATCCTTGGTTTACACACACCTTACAAGTTCACAAATTAAATAAATAGTTAAGCTCGAACTTTGGGGATTAGAGATTTTTGCTTGTATCACTAAAGAGAAATGAAAATATTCAACTTCATTTTCACTCAAAATCAATTAAGCTTCTTATTGATCTTATCTTTATAAGAAACCAATATAAGAGTTCGTTAATGATTGTTTTGGCTCGCGTATTGCAGCGAGTTATCAAGGTCTATAGTGTTAAAATAAATTCAAGCGAATTTAAATGTAAGTCCTAAACCTAACATAAATGATCAGACTCGAAATTTGGGAACTATTTCTTATCAATTAATTTTATAGAGTTAGTCATGGAAATTTTGGCCATTATTGTGGTACTCTCTATCCTGAGCTCGCCTGTGCAAACCTATTTCAATATTGGTGAACATTTATCAGATCATGTGCAAATCTAGGCCACTGACAGCAAGCATTTCTAATACGAAAACAATAAGTTTGATCTTGAGTATGAACGACGAGCGCACAATGCATGCAAGCACAAATTGATGAACAAACAAAAATACTATTACCCCATTTGGCCCCCATTCTTGACAAATTTTAATGGCTGGAATAAATTTTTTTGAAAAATGTGTGATTGAAAAAGAATGAAATTTTTTTGATTTGCGTATAATATTATTTTATGGAAAATTGTGTGATTGAAAATAAGAAAGAGAAAAATAATGAGAAGGAGAATGGGGGCCAAACGGGGCGTATATGTTTTTACAGGCAATCCACATTAACAAAACCGTCAGTGAAACACATGTGAACAAGATTATTAAACTTCTTTAAAGTGACCTCACACTCCAATGAGTAAAGAACATGTGACATGGAAAACAAAATATGGAAAAGTAATAGATCTGTTACAAACTCACTAGTTAATGACCACAAGTGTCACTAAAGAGAAAATGATTAAATTACCCTTACGCTTTACAAATATTTATAAATAGTCATGGATTCATAGTAAATAAGATATCGAAAAACTTGGATACACACTCCTTTAATAGCAATTCCCTCTCAAGTCTTGTTTCAATAGATTTCATCAAATTAGGGAGCAAAAATCACTAATAGGTGAAAGTAATTTGTTAATCTCGATTTTGAGGTCAACAATCAGTGAAAATTTATACAATCCTCCCTATAGACGAAAGTATTCATTTGCATCATACTATATATACTACGCCCTTCTCATTATTTAAATGGAAGTAGTAGTGCGAGTGAAGATTCTAATTGAAACAACGGTTATCTTGGCAATGATACCACGCCATTCTCATTATTTACAGCACATTATTCAGAAATGAAAGAGATATTTATCAAATTTCAAAGATATAAATACAAAATGGACAAAATCCTCATATAACTTAGTATATACTATCCATTAACCAAAATGCATTATAAGCAATTATTTATCCATTTGCTTGTGAACTTTTGCAACCCCTATCTCAATCTCACAACCGTTTTGGTCTCCAGCAGTTGCAGCAAGTTTGCAATTGAGAGATGTCTTTTCCAAATTGTCCACGTACATGCTCGATATCGGTACAAAATTGCCCTTCTTGTTGCACAACAAACTATGAGCTGCCCTTAGTGCAGCCCCCATTGAAGCCGAGTCTGTAAAAGCAAGAAGACGATTTGTTTTTTACAAAAAGTATAATCTTCGTGACAGAACTAGAGGGAAGAGTTAGTGTAAAAAGTATATAAGACATAAATTAAGTTCTTTAATATATAGTTTTTGATTGGTAATGTATCTTGACCAGCAAACTAAGAGTTACTTTTAAAGTAACTTTTGTAACTTAAAAGTAATAAAGTAAGTCAAAAATGTTTGAAGACAAAAAGTTAGTAACTTTTATTTCTTTTAAGCTCAGCCATACATGAAGAGAAGATGTCTTATGCAGATGACTAATTAAAATAGGCAAAATAAATAAATAAATAAATAAATATTACTTGCCTGGCCTTTGGACTGTATAAACATTGCACCCAAAAATTGAAGCTATAGAGCTCAGAATGTAGTTGTTTGCTGATGCTCCACCAGTAGCAATGATCCGCTTTGGAGGTGAAGGCATGCCAAATCTTTCAGCATGAGCTCGCATAGAAAGCAACTGGCCCTCAACTAATGCCCGAACCTACAACCAATTCGTTATGCACGTACATATATATAAGTATAGAATTTCTGTCAACTTCTTTTGACATCTCTAAATGATCTGTTAAGTTACCTCAGAAGGAGGGTCAAAATCCTGGACTTCACATTCACTTCCTCCATCTAAAGACTCTCCATTGAAATTCTTAAGAACATAACGATGGAACCCGACTGCAAGATTCACAAGTCAATCACTTGCAATTATTTATAATAACAGGAAAACTTTATTTTGTATATTTTCTATTCCCTCGATATACAACAACAATAATAGAGATATTAGTCAATTATTCGTTTTTCGCAAGTTTTATAACTAGGTAACGTATAAAACAGAAGAAAGCTTTGTATTCTTATGCAGAAAACTTGCAGCAAGTTATTAAACACGAGAAATTAGCATTCCTCATAGAGAGCATTATACTTGCTGATAATTTAGTAACATAATTGATAGAATGCTCACCTGGAAGAGGAGGAAGAATTTCATGGTCTTTGTAATAAAAGCCTAATTTTCCACCTGATAAATGAAAAAGCATTAAAGAGTAAAAACAATGAAGGGAACAATAAACTTAACCAATTCAGAAATAAATATGAAAAACTTCTGCACTAACCATTTAGAGGTCGGGTTTGCTGCAAAAATTTATTAAAAACCTCCCGAGATTTATCCGCACACTGGTTACGTATATCTATCAAGGTGTCACAGATTTAATAAAACGAATTTCAGATTGCTTTACACACAGTTATTCCTTGGATTTTCTGGAGTACCTTCACGGGCCAGAGACCCATTCTTATAGCACAGCATAACCATGTAGCTTTTTGGATCCACTGGATTAGGAAAGACATGCCCTTCTAAGGATGGTTTATGTTCAGTTGTGATTCCAAAAACCTAATAAAAAGTGTAAGGCACTTAATAGGTTCAACTGAAATATCTTACTAGAATTCAAGCAATTAGGTAAATGTAGAAACAGAAAGTTATCATTAGTAGTCAAACTTTGCCAATTTAATCAGTTCCTTTACCATCTCTCTCTGTGGCTCAGTACAACATTGTTATCTCTTCGTGATGCTTGGAGAAAATATATCATTTTCCAACCACAAAAGTCACCCAAATAATCACCATTTTAAGTTCCATTGTTCCAAGAAAGAGATTAAATGACTGCTGAAATAAAATTTGTAAATGGACCGTAATTACAGGAGGGAAGCAAATCAAAATGCCCCAAAGAAAAGCTAGTTGAGATTGGCATTTATTTCTCAACTTCATCAGTTTGGCTCTTGCCTGGAAGTCAATTGAGCTATCTACTATACTGGAACTTTGCTTGAGAAATTTTCTTAGGGGTTCTTTGGGGAAGAAAAGTTTAGCAGATTTTCGAAAAAGGTGATGAAATGTGTGATTAAAAAATTGATAAAAGTTGTGGGTCCCATTAAATGTGTAGTTAAAATCAATTGTTGACTTTGACTTCAACTTTTTTAGCAACTTTTAAAGCTATCTCAAACAAGCACCTAATGTTAAAACTTGAAAATGGTCAGAAGAAAATAAAAGTGGGGTTTGCATTAAAGTTGGATAAACACAAGTAATTAGTTTTCTAGTATTAAAATCGTAAACAAAGTCAGACAATCTTAAGGTGGACATAGAAAGCCAACGTACAGTGTCCTAGTACCAAGACTGATGGCTAGATCCCCAGGACTGTTGAGTGTTAACCCTGCATATAATAAATGCATCTCAGTCAGAACTCAATTAGGGAAGTGTTAGGGAGTGCAATCAATAGATTAATACAGTAAGCTGATGTTAGTATCATGATAAGGGGAGATAAATGAATATGTGGGCATTCGTGTTAAAATGTTAGCAGTGACATGATATTGGAACTACAGATTGTGACATGTGAGAACTCATTATCTTGAGCTAAAATGCAACTAAAGTACCAAATTAACTGCAACTTGCAAGCACAGGAATAAAAGAATTCATAAACAAGCGGATACAATACTAGACCATTTAAGTGCTTGTTTACGAAAAATTGAGATGTGATTATAACGAAGAGTAACAGGTCCCATGAAAAGCCTGGACAATAAGTAGGTAGTAGTTGTGAATATGTTGTTAAAATTAATGTTTGACTTTGACTTTAAAAGTATAAGGAGATTATATTGAACCCAAACAAGCACTACATTTATTATCAAGATAAAGACATGCTATATAACCTTTAACAAGTATTAAAAAATTCAAATCAGATATAAAGATAGCAAAATAATTGATACTTTGTTGCTCAGATTGAGATAGGATTAAGCAGAATGTGCTTGTCAAGGAGTCTTATGTAATAGACAAACTAAGGTCTGATATAAACATGGATTCCTGATTACTTAGCACTGAATCTAGTATTTTAACATTAAGCTCTGAGCCTTCATCAAATGGACACAAACGGAGATAGGGATGGTGAGAGAGAGAGAGTACATAACGTTCCATGTGATCTATAGAGCTGGTTTCTGAACTAGCAGAAAAATTCTGAAGATGAGTTCAATAATACAATACAATCAAGCGGCAATATATCATGCAGCCTTATTTGCAGTTAGTGCCCATAGATGAATCTAGAAAGAAGAAACAACAAAAAGTGGAGGCAAAAATGTAACAAAAAGATCATTAGATGAAGCATTTATGAGCAAAAATTACGATATGAGTAACACGAAAAACAACAAAAATAAAGATCACCTGCCACACTGTTAGGATTATTACCAGACCACTGAACGATCAAGCAGTTTTTGTTGAAGTCGTACCTGAAATTAGAACATGAAATGACTAATGAGAAATCCAAATCTCTGTGACACTTCAGGAGGGTGCCTCTTAACAGACTAATGAAGCATTGAGCCAAGAAAGAACCAAACAAGCCACCAGAAACATGAGAATTCTTTGAAATTAATGAAGTCTCAAGGTTTGACTGTTATCCTTCACTTCAGGGTCAATTCGTAGAGTTATATTATTGTAAGCAGAGTAGATATGTAAAATGCAACGTAACATCCCCTCATTCAGCCATAGTTTAATTCAATAGGCTGTTTAAATTAAGTTTTGGAAATTAATTTACGGCTTGACTGAAACAACATCTTAATTCAATACTATAGTTGATGCAAGATTATAAATAGTGTGCCACTGACCTCTCCACAAAATAGGGAGCTATTAAACCAGCTACAGCATGTGCAGGAGCTAATTTGCCAAGTTTTTCCTCCAAGCCTGGTGCAGTAGCCTAGAACAAACACAAAATATAACATCAATGTTTAAGGAGATCAACATTAATCAGTAACAACCCGATAAAAACTCAACTACAATGAGCAACAGCTAAAAAGAGACATTTGATTCGAGAAGCTGGTAAATATTAGCCATTAGTTTGATTATGAAAGTGTCAATTGTTGAATAAAAACAAATTCAAATCTATCAATTATATAAAGATTTATGCACACTATTAAAAATCAAGAAAGTGACATTGTAACCTCCAATATTATTTTGGACCATGATCTCTCTTTTATATCCATTAAATTCATCCCTGCACCATCAGTTTGATCTATACAAGCATAACTCGCTGTAAGAAGCGATGCCATGAAGGAGCTGACAAGAGAGATTCTTTCCGTGTTCTGATAAACTTCTGGTTGTGTCTCAGATATCCTCCGAATTTGTGGGCCAGTAAATCTCTCGTAAGCACGTGAACCAGTAAGCTCAGATAATTTCAATGCACCACCAACAGCTTTCTCAATTGCCTTGCATTGTTCCGTGGTGCTGCTGTCCATCCATATAGGAGACTCCTTGATGGAAAAGGCATCACGAAGTTGATCAATCAATAGTTTTTTCGGGTCAAATGATGACAGTATTTTGGAACTTCCATTCTTCCAATACACACTGCCATGTTGTTGTCCACTACCAGAAACAGCAGCAATCTTTCCAAAATCCAAATTTGATTTCTGAAGCCTCTGAAGTACGAGGTCGAGAGCTTCGACCCACATTATAGTGGGCGACACAATTCTCCCATTAACCAAAGGGTCCCGGTAAACACCATCTTTAGTCTTGTAATGTGACAACTCAGAATCAAAATTAACTATCTCTGCAGCAACAATGTTGAGGTTCGAATCCAATACAGTTGCCTTCAATGACCTAAAGAAGAAAGAATCATAATATTTCTTTTTTATTACAGATTCAATCTTAGTACTGAATTAACAATTTTAAAAAATTTAGGAACACTGAAATTAAGACAGCCCACAAATATGAACGACCCAAAAACACAAATTAAAACATGGCATCAGACAAAGTTTGCTTACTGCACACGAAAATAGGTATCAAATTAAAAGGAGAAACTTACTGAGTAGAGCTATCAAATCCAAGAAAGTAAGCATCCTTAGGTAGAGAACAATCCTCCATTAGAGCGAGAATTCAATTAATCAGAACCTGAAAGGCGAAAAGGAATAAAATTTGACTAATTCAGAACTAAATTTTAAAAAATATTGGAGATGTTTATAGAGGTATCTATTATATAGGACAATTAGATATGAACGAACACGTGTACTCTTCGTTTAATTAGTAGAATTCGAAATCTTTATGGTGGATTTGGCATGAATTGGATTAGATAAAGATTAGATTACTCTTAAATTAATTTAAATAGCTTATATTTTTAATTTAAAAATGGATTAAAACAAATAAGACATGAATTAAGTGGTGATTGGGACCTCATTCAACATAAGATCCTCTAACTTCCTTATCCCTATGCTAGTCATGTGGAGCAATGGAGGACATTTATATGGGGAACAAACTAACCTAGTTGTACAAATGATTTTGTACAAGTAGATTGACATATGCATGTCTCTTGATTTAAATTTAGAAATTTAAATTAAAAAATTTGTCAATTTATTTGTTGGAAGATTCTATACATGTAGCATAATTACTAAGAAAAATACTACATATACATCGAGCTTTTAAGATTCCCTTATCGATGATAACATGGTGAGATTTTGAAAATTGAATTACTCTTTCCTCCTGTTATATCTCTCTCTGCTTTCTTCTTTTATACGTCTTTTCCTTTTCGTCTTTTATTTATTTTTCATGTACCAATGTTTCTCTTTCTTTCTGCAAATCTCCCAAATTGCCCCAAATCATTCAACACGGATAATAAATTTATAATTTCAAACTCTCTTGTGTAATATGATTCAAATAGGTAATTTATTTCTAAGATAATTTTATGATATTTGTTTCTCAATTTCTCAGCTCATTAGAATATGGAAATGATACTTTTACAAGGATGGTGCACATGGGGGTTTTACCGGTGTTAAGATGGCAATATCTAATTGACTGCTTTAACAATATTTTTTTTGTCCAAAATCCAATGAAACGTTGACATGTAATATTATGTAAAACTTCCTCCTTTTTTTTTTTTTTTTTTTTTTGGGGGGGGGGGGG